>NW_021680657.1:191180-194350 GCF_001412515.2 Diachasma alloeum
CATGGTTTTCACTTTAATAAAATCGTCATCAAAATATATGGGAGAGTCTCCAATCATAAAATTGTGGGTAAGTTTACGAACACCATAAGCCTTATCCCATTTTGGTGTACTGATTTGAGCCAAATATTTCCACACAAGAGTGTCGGTATTGAAGTCATTTACATCTTTTTCATCGTTCATGTCTTCGGTGTTGGTTAATGATTTTTCATTCAGATTGCGTGAATTGTCAAGGGCTGGAATTATAGTATCATCGTGAGATTTCTGCAAAAACGGAACCATAGTCTCATTCAAGTTGCGATCAAATAAAGAATCATCAGCTATTGTCGTGTAACTGTCTTCAGATACATCGCTACTCGGCAGTATCTGTTTTGGTGTTTTTGGAGTACTCCTATGTCTGAGTTATCGTCGATTTTTATAATTAATCGCCCTGAGTTGCTTTCCATTATCAGGCACTTCATATGATTTCACATTTCGAGAGGTTAATTCCTGAAGGGGCTTCACGATGGGTTTGAAAACTTCATTCATTGCTTCATCGACGTTTTCTCTACCCAATTTCAACAGTTTATGTTTTCGTTGGATCGCTTTTCGTGCAATAGAAATTTGATGTAAAAGCTCTTGCTGTTTAGACATTTCATCTTTGTGGAGCGACATGTTGACTCGTTGGAATCTAGCTCATAACTGTTTATACCTTCCCACCACAATTGTTATTTATTTGAATAAAGCAATCGAAATTTTTTCGATATCGACCTGTTTCAATGTCACTATCTTTATCGATAACTAAAAAAGTATAATTATCATTCCAACAAGCTGAACATAATTCCTTAAATTTTTCGAATGACATGTCTGTGTTTACATGATCGTTATAAATATGTCTCAAATTCATTTCGTCCTGTTTGAATAGTACGAGAAAATTGACATTGTCCCGAACTAAATGTTTTGGGATGCGAGCATATGACTGACACAAATAGAAACTGTCCACGTTTTTATGTCTCCCCATACAAAAATACGCCTTGATATTATTTTACTTCTCGCAAGCCACAGCGTCGAATATGAACACGGAATTCTCCTTCGCGTTATCCATAGACACAACCTCCTCATTGTCTGCAAATGGATAATACTCCATGTCATCAAGCGGTTCCAATATGTTTTGTAAAAATTGATATTTAGGTTGATTGAGGGACTTTGAATAGATGTAAATATTTGAAAATCGGAGACCGTTCGGGTGAATTATAAGACTGAGTAGAGCATTAGTTTTCCCACAATTGGATGGACCACAGAAAACCGCGCGAATTGTATTTGGCAACAATGAGCCATGACGTTTCTTATTGTTGGCATCTTTTGTNGATTGTTGGCATCTTTTGTAGTGACTGAATCAAAATTAATGACGGATAAGCCACTGGAATGTGCACTTAACTCCATCTTGACCACAACTGAGGGGAAAATCTATAAATTGGTGGTTTTATAGCAAAATCATTCAGTTCTCCTTCGGACATGATTGTGCACAGATCACGCTCTAGAAAAAAGGGGAGAGGGTTATTGAATAAAATCGTCAACAACCTTCCCGTTGAATTACATCTACCAGGCTACCAGTACTGTGGATCCGGCACAAAATTATCGAAAAGATTAGCTCGAGGAGATCCTGGGATTAATCCATTCAATTCGGCCTGTAAGGCGCATGATATTGCCTATTCGAAAAATCGTGAGGATATTGCAGCACGACACGAAGCTGATAAGGTACTTGCAGAACGAGCCTGGCAACGAGTTTCGGCCTCAGACGCCACTGTGGGGGAAAAAGCGGCAGCTTTATTTGTAACAAACGCTATGAAGGCTAAAACCAAATTAGGTATGGGCGTGAAAAAATCAGGCACCGGTGGTAAGACTAGAAAGAAATTAGGCATGGGTGAGAAAAAACGTGTGACGAAAAAGCGAGTCAAGAAGAGGGGGAAGGCTAAAAAGCAAGTTGCAATGGGAACAATCATCAGAGCTGCCAAACAGTCCATCAAATTGAATAACGGTTCACATGATGCCATCAAAACGGCACTCAACGGGGCGAGAGAAGCCATTAAAAAGGTTGGAGGAAGAAGCCGAGTGACTATTCCACGAGTGATTCCTGTCCCATCAAAAATTGGGGGAATCTTACCTTTCCTCGTACCGCTATTCGCGGGTTTGAGTGCCACCGGAGCATTAGCAGGAGGAGCTGCTGGAATTGCTAAAGCTGTGAATAGTGCAAAAGCTGCCAAACAACAACTCGCAGAAAATAAGAGACATAATGAAACTATGGAAGCCATTGCACTTGGCAAAGGTTTACACCTCAAACCATATAAAAAAGGGATGGGCTTGTACTTGAAGCCAAAAAACTATTAACGATGCTACCACGCAGGGCTCTGACGGATGGGGATATCAGAAAATATGCAAAACTCATGAAAATTCCACATTTCCGAGGAGTTTTCATGCGCAATGGTTTGCCAAAAAATGGACCCTTCAATAATGAATCAGCCATCATCAATCTGGATGATAAAGAGGGTCCTGGAACTCATTGGNAAGAGGATGTGAAGATCAGCTTCACTAAAATTGAGTGGTTGATCCCATATGTAACTCTATCGGATACTAAAAAAATCGAATTGCTCAATTTCATCCAGAAAGATCCTGCCATAGCGATGAGCTTCAGATCATGGGAATTATATGAATATCCAATGCTTCCGACGACAACAAAACACGTGTGGACGGTGAAGACCACAACTCAGCTGGAGAAACCACGTTATGTCATTCTAGGCTTCCAAACAGATCGAAAAAATAAGGATAAGAAAAACGCTAGCAATTTTGATCATTGCAGCATCGCTGATGTTAAATTATTCCTCAATTCTCAATGTTATCCATATGGAAATTTGGATGTAGATATGGCCAAGAATCAGTATTCGATACTATATGATATGTATTCGAACTTTCAAGCCTCATATTATGATCAACAAGTGAATAATTCATTATTAACCAAGACACAATTTCGAGATATTACACCACTGGTAAGTCATTGATTGCTCTAAACAAAATGAATCCTTGAAATTTGGTCCAGTGGATGTTCGCCTGGAGTTTGAAACCAAATCAAGTTTTTCTTCAGAGACTGCTGCTTATTGTCTCATTTTGCACGATCGAGTAGTACATTATAACCCCAT
>NW_021680657.1:194552-195486 GCF_001412515.2 Diachasma alloeum
GTGGGGAAGGATCAAGAGAATTTATGTTAAGGGTGCAGAGAAGAAAGCATGGTTGCGGAAAATTTGCAGTCCTTCCATAGCAACGTTGTTAGTTCATATGGAGGAATCTTTCGAGAATACCCCCTCATTGTCAGAATTTAAAGAACTACCATCTTACGCTTGTCCTTACCATAGTCATCTTAAGGATAATATGGCATGTGCTGTCAAGAATGTTGCGGAGCTTCAAAAATGGATTTTGAAGAAGATGATAAAACGATCTGCTGAACGATCCTTCGATATATACTACAAATTACACAACTTGAAATCAATGGATTGTGAGGATATTGCCTACCTACCCCACTTATTTATAAGTACTGTTGCTGCGTCACACGTTCATGATGCTTGGGACAAGTTGACTGAGGAGATGCGAGCTGATTGGTCCATTGGAGGATGGAAACTTTGTTTGGAACATCATCGAGAAACCAGAGGTGATAATTTCGATGGGCCACCTCCTATGATAAGGGATTGTGTGAGGTGTAATAATTTTTAAAGAAAAAAATATTTTCAATTGTAAAATTTATTCATGTACTACTTATATACTATTACATTGGTTATAATCATAAAAAGAATCATTTTTTGTATACAAAATATATGAATAAAGACAAAAAAAAAAACAAAAAAGATCCTTGTTCTATTTCATTCGTCATTTAAGCTGTACTCCCCTCATCCTCTGCATGGAATTTAATTTCATTGTATTCCCCACCCAGGTATTCCAACTTGGCTGATCCTCGCTTGATTTCATCCAACAAGCCATCGAATTGTTTGGGATTTTCGATGAAGAATTTTGACTCATTCCATACTTTGTATTAACTTTCACAGCTGCGGTAATGGTGTATCGAGTGTTCAATGCCAGCTGAGACAGTTTGAGCAGTGGGAGTTCTCTTAATTCAGCATT
>NW_021680657.1:195758-195990 GCF_001412515.2 Diachasma alloeum
TATTGTACCTTTTCCGATATATTTTTGGAAATTCTCGAACATCTTTATATTCTCAGCGAAGAACTTGGCCAGTCTAGTATTCACAAAGACTGAATGAGAGCCCGAGAGATAGAGAATAACACCCACTCCATATTTTTTATTCACCTTGCGAGCTGCGGTGATGATGTAGAAAGCTCCAGCTTCCAAATCCTCAAGTTTCACGAGAGGAAGATCTTTCAATTGTGCCACAGCG
>NW_021680657.1:198608-200495 GCF_001412515.2 Diachasma alloeum
TTGGTATTGTTGTCTTCGGTAGACTCTCCCGGACATTTTGTCTCAGGGTCCGTAATTTTTGACTCTGCCATTTTCGAGTTATGGCAAGTTGAGTTTTACGGAATTTCAGCCGTTTTGGCTGGTACGAAAAATCGATGATTGAATACGTCCTCCTCTCTCTCGCTCCCATTGTCGCTCGCATACCTTTCCCCCCAATTCTCGGAATTCTCGAGTATTTAGGGATTAGCGTATATTTCTACTCCCCCCAAATGTTTATTTCGGGATATTTGAGGTATTTATCGGTGATATTAATTTCTTCGAATCTTTTTGTTAGATTAGACTAATTCCTATCAGAGTGCGGAATTAATATTATGATTATTATTATTATCCATATTGTTAGTTATTAATTGTAGATGTTTTCCTTTTTTATATATATATATTTTTTTTGAGAGAATTGAAATGTCTTTTTGAAAAATTGGTGATTCTCATATTTCAATAGTGAAACACGTAAGAACGATGTTGGTTGATTTTCCATTTTTTTTGTAGTTTTGGCCACCCACTACCCGTCTCCACCGGAAATCCACCCCTCTCTCCACAACCTAGCACACTGAGCGAACCCAGGACCGTTACCTTTCCCCAGAAATCTGGTTTTCTCCCTTTTTATGTAAATTTTCGAGGTTTTGGAATCAATTAGAATTGGTTTTGTAGAATCATCCGGTTTGGTAATTCCAGCTAAAAAGTACCTGGCGCCTATAGATTTTTGTATTTTTGAGATTGACTAGATGAAGGGGAAGAAGGGCGAGGGTAATAGGCATTTTTAACCCCCATACGAAAATGTCACGTTACAAGATACAAGTTCGTACATGTCTGGAAAATGTCAAGTGGGTCGGTGAAGTCAAAGGGTCGGAAATCCCAAGTTCGAGCATGTCTGGAAAATGTCAAGTGGGTCGGTAAACATCAAAGGACCGGAAATCCCAAGAAGTTCGATGCTGTCCCTGGGGGGCTGAAATGGCTGACCCCCAACTGTGAAGAACTCAAGTCGGCTATATCAAGTGGACCCTCTCTGATGCTTGCAGGTTCAGACATGTTTGCGACCATTCCTCACCAGCTCATGAATTGGAATCACGAATTAATTGATTCGTGCTTCAATCAACCCTTTCACCCACCCACCCCGCGGGGTGGAATGATTCAGTCGTCAATAGTTTCCACTGAAGTCCAATAATATGTTAATAAATTAATCAATTAATTAGCCCGCGAATTAATTAACCCTTTCACCCACCCACCTACCCCCTCACTCGGGACGATTAATTATTCGGTGGGTGACTCTCTCTAGTACCCAAAGCGTGAATTAAAACATTAATCCGCGAATCAAACCGCGACCCGCGAATTAATCAACCCTTTCACCCACCTTCTCGCGGGGGTGGGTTGAATACGTTGTCAATCAAACTCCTTTCAATCAAAAAATTGCAAATGAATTCATTAATCCGCGAATCAAACCGCAAATTAAACCGCGACCCGCGGATCAGACCGCTAATTACACCGCGACCCGCGGATTCATTAACCCGTTCACCCACCCGACCCANGTTGATTTTCCATTTTTTTTGTAGTTTTGGCCACCCACTACCCGTCTCCACCGGAAATCCACCCCTCTCTCCACAACCTAGCACACTGAGCGAACCCAGGACCGTTACCTTTCCCCAGAAATCTGGTTTTCTCCCTTTTTATGTAAATTTTCGAGGTTTTGGAATCAATTAGAATTGGTTTTGTAGAATCATCCGGTTTGGTAATTCCAGCTAAAAAGTACCTGGCGCCTATAGATTTTTGTATTTTTGAGTTTGACTAGATGAAGGGGAAGAAGGGCGAAGGTAATAGGCATTTTTAACCCCCATACGAAAATGTCACGTTACA
>NW_021680657.1:200549-207059 GCF_001412515.2 Diachasma alloeum
CTCGCGGGGGCACTCTGACCAGGTCTCCGCCAGACCCTTTCCCCAGAACCCGCATTACTCATCTACTGATACGATACTGAGTATCGATATTTTTTTGGGTATCGGAAAACACTACTTGACCACGAGTCAACCCTGGCTTGACCACGGCTCCACCTTGGCTTGACCATGGGTCAACCTTGGCTTGACCATGGGTCAACCTCTTGGCTTGACCGTGGATCAGCCTTGGCTTGACCACGGGTCGCCCTTGGCTTGACCATGGGTCGACCTTGGCTTAACCATGGTCAACCTTGGTTCGACCACGGGTCAAATTTGGGCTGACTATGGGTCAACCTTGGGTTGACTGTGGGTCAACCTTGGCTTGATCGCGGGACCTGTTGTTTAAATCTTGAATTAACCTTGACGAAACCTTGGTTAAACCCTGGTAAGCCGCGATTAAACTCATTAAACCTCGATTAAATGCTTTTTAGGCTATAATTTCAAAACAAATGATTTGATCGCCGCTATCTTCGAACTCGACCGATATAACATCCAAAAGAATATTTTAAGCCATAATTGAAAAGATTTCGACGATTATTTTTCCAACTCAAATATCGGGCAATATAATTGGCCCATTCGACATCACGTGGTACAAGCTACAGGGTTTTCAACTGATAATTTTTTGATAATTTTGTCTGGTAGTTGCTATATAAAAAACAAAACATCATGCAGTCGAATTAACCCCTCGTCAAGCTGACAGATTGAAGTCAATTGTGGTACTCCGAGGATTTTTATTCGAAATGAGTAGATTCGGAGTTCATTCCCTGAAAACCATTGATGAAAAAGTAAAGGGGAATATTCCTGTCAATACGGAGAAAACGAAGAAGACAATTTGGAATCACCAGTTTTTGGAATTACTAGTTTTTGTGATGAGAGAAACTACACATTGAGTGCTGACACACACATTGAGTGCTGTTGTGTTAATTATACAATTTTCGTTTCTCAATTGTGAGTTTCGTCTCATGGTCCAATTATATTGCCCGACATTTGGATTGGAAAAATAATCCCCCGAATACCACACGAGCTTCAAAATTAATCGGGCATTTTCTTCAAGGTTCCCTGCATACAAACAAACCTATCGGAAAATACCCGATAATTTTGAAGCTCTTGTGGTATTACAAGTGATTATTTTTTGAACGAAAAACTAAATTTGAAAAAAAAACTCAAATACGTACATACATACATATATACGGACATGATCTAAAAACTGCATGGTATTCGAACTCCTAAGACCAAAATTACTCATCTTGGCACAAAAAATGAAAATTTCAGATTTGACGAATACATCAGGGCTTCCATTTGGAAGCAAAAAATCTAACTCAACTTTCAGAAAAATTTTCAAGTAGATTGAGAGAGAACTAAGAATAAAAAATCCTATTTTCATGAATAAAAAAATTCAACTTTCAATTCCCAAAAAAGGTGAGAGTAGATTGTGAGACAATTGAGAATCAAAAATCCAACTCTTAATTTTCAAAAAAATTGAGTCGATTGAAAGACAATAGAGAATAAAAAATGCAACTGTCAACTATTTAAAAAATCGAGAATAGATTCAGAGATAGTCAAGAATCAAAATTCCAAAATCAAATGTTCAATTCTGAAAAAAGTTGATTGAAATTGAAGAAATCACTAAAAATAACAAATCCAATTGTCTGTTTTAACCCGTCACTAGGCGCGCTATGAGCGATTCCCTCACAACAATTTTCACTCCATAGAAAATATACCCTAAAAGGGCAAATCTTTTGCTGAATTTTTTTTTATGCCTCAAGTAACTCTTCTAGTTAACTCTCGTGGTGATAAAAGTCGTCTATTGATCAGGGTAGAAAAATGATATTTTCTTCAGCACGGTCGAAATTTTCCACGTGTTACGGGTATGGGGCTCGTGCCGCAGAACGCCGAACAGCACCGCCTATGGCGCTGTTTGGCTCTATTAATACGAGAAGCCGATGAGCGATTCCCTCATCGCGCGTCTCAAGAACGGTGGTGGAACCGCGGGCCTACTGACAGGTTAAAAAAAGTCGATAGTAAAGAGATCGGTTTGCATAAAATATATTTTTGGCCTCGTCACTCCGACTCTCAACTGACTCTCAATTTTCTCTCCAACACAGGAAATTATGGAGAGTTCAACTATCAACTTGATCCGCTAAGGATATCCCTATAATTTTCTCGAAAACCTAAGAATTTTCTAGAACGTACTCAAACACCTTAGAATTTCCTCGATTTTTTTTTGAAAATTCGAAATATTGTTACAGGGGAGGGTAGGGCAATATTTTCACCAGATTTAAATAATAAGTTGAATTTGATCAGATCTACTCTTCCGACTTCATTTGAAGATCATAAAAACCAATACATTCTCATGAAACTGCGTCGTAATAAGAAAAAAAAACAGGGTAAAATGGACACCTCGATTTCTTCCTCAATTTTTTGTTTCAACAATTTTAATTTTTCAAATTTAAAAAAAAAACTTATTTTTGACGTTCGTCGTGGGGGGTGGTAAATCAAATTTTTTCTTGCTCATTCATCCTCCTCTCCGCCTGTTGTTTTATGGTGATTTCCTTTGTGAGTAGAAAAGTAGCCATCTTACAAATTTCGCAAATGAACAAAAGGTCAGATGTGTAGGGCGTGCAATTGATCATTGAAAAAAAATTAATAATTTCAAAGTTATTTCAAAAGTAAAACAGGAAATTCAAAGCTACTTTATATTTCAAACTTCAATGGAAAATTTAATAGAGTCGAAGTTTGTTTGTTAATATCTTTCCCAACTCTAATTTTTCTTTATACAAAGATACCGACACGATTTTGTTGGAAAATGTCCTTTAAAAATTTTCGTTATTTTGGAATAGAACCCAATTTTTCGAATGTCTATTTTACCCCACTCTTGAATAATTTCTACGTTGTGGACTTTGCCAAGGAGCAATTTTCCAAAATCAATTATTGAAAATGTTTTGAGTGTTCATTTCAGTCCCGTCCATACAGATTTATCAGGTGTCCATAATGACCAATGAATCAATTTTTTAAATTTTGAATTTTGAAAAAAAAAATTTTCTCGCCAATTTTTGAGTGTCCATTTTATTTCGGTTGTCCATATTACCTCGCCCCCTCTAATTTTTTCAAAAACCGGAGAATTTTCCTAGAATTTTCTCGAAAACCTAAGAATTGTCTACAACTGTCTCGAAAACCCAAGTTTTTTCTGGGATTTTCTAGAAGACTGAAGAATTTCTTCGAACGTGCTCGGACACCCTAGAATTTCCTCGAATTTTGTTTGAAAACTCTAAATATCCTTGTAATTTTTGCGAAAACTGGAGAATTTTTAGGAATTTTCTCAGAAACCGGAGAATTCTCTCGAAAATCGGAAATATTTCTCGAAAACTTCATAGGAAACATGAGAAGATTTACCGGAAAAATGAACACGAACAGAATAAGAAACAAAAACTGCGGGGCCCCTTCCAAGCCCCACTTTTATGTCACCCTGGTTTCCTGCCATTCCCGCAGTTATCGACATAGCTATGGTCGGGATAAAGCTTCTTGCTTGGACCGCAAACTGGGGGGGCGTAAAATCGCCACTCGGGAAAAAAATCCCTCCATCCGGGCCTTAATAAAAAAAAATACGACAGCTTCCCCGGGGTAAAATCTATGTTTTGGCATCCTCTTACCTCTAAATTACCCCTATGAAAAATGTGAACCCCTCATTTAATAGTCAAGAGTGGTACAGTCACTTCCAAAAGTTTTGAAATTCCTGCTGACGAAACTCCTGCTAACTTCAGCGTCATACATAATTCCGTATTTAGAATATTGTCACCTCACGTTTTTAGTACCAAATTGGAAATTAAAACGTAAAATGACAATTTGACTTCTGCTCGATTCTTTTTTGTGAATCTGAAATTCATGTTAATGTTTCAGATATTATGAAAATATTATAATTCCTGTTCTCTACTGTTATGGAATATTGAGTCACAGCTGTTCATTCATAACTGAATTTTTTTATTCCTATATTATTATTATTCTTTGTTTAGGGCCCAGTTGGATGGATTTTTGCCCGATATGTCCCTAGAAAATTCCCCAGAAAATTGTCCAAAAAAAGCATTTTCCGACGCCACTGATTACGACCGTATGGTTACACTAAAAAATCTGATTTTTGTTTGAAAAAACAGATAATTTATTCCTCCTTAACGGAAATGGGGCCTTGAAGAGGGGAAAGAGGTTTTTATATTTTTAATATTGACTAGAAACTAACACAAAATAAACACCACCATCGCCCCTAGTCATACTAAACTCGCGTGACACCCTGTCAATATGGCGACGGTAAATATCCAAAATTATAAACACATATTCCAATTTTCACACACACTAGACACTCTCGCGAACAAATTATCGTTAAAAGAACTATTTTTGACTATTTTTCGCGAGTTGTTCCGAAGGGATTAGACGCCGCTAACTCCCACAATCCGTGGCGTCGGAATTGAGGCGATCAGCTGTCGCTATACTGTCTCTCTCAGTTTGTAGTGAAATGTGCCAGATGGCGCCACTGAAACCCCCGAATCTCGGCGTACGGAAATGAGAATTGTCGAGCGGATAGCGCAGGAGTGTAACACAATGAGGGCCCACGGGTACCAAGCATTCGTGCATCTCACTCCCACTCGTGGAAATGGAGCAACACTCTGTATTCCACCACCCTGAAACCACCACAATAATAATAATAATAATCATAATAATAATAATTGACAAAAACAACAAAACAAGTGAAAATCACCGTGTTTGCACTAAATTTCGGGAAAAGCTCCAATATAAAAAATTTTTGAGAAAATTCGCCAATTCTCTAATCAAAAATCCGATTTTCAAAAACAAAAAATCTAACTCTCAATCTACTCTCAACTTTTTTTTAGAGTTGAAAATTGGATTATTGATTCAGAGTAATCTCGCAATCTAATCTCTAGTTTTTCTGAGAGTTGAGAACTGCATTTTTTTTTTGACAATGGGATTTTTGATTCTCAATTATCTCTCAATTTATTTTCAGATCTGCATTTTGGAAATTAAATTTTTGATCATCAATTGCCCTTCAATTTACACTCAACTTTTCCACAGAGTTGAAAATTCGTTTTTTTAAAAATAAGATTCAGATAGAGCTGCGAATGCATTCTATGACCTGTCATTGACGGTCATATGACGAGACGTTTTCCACAACTGTCACAATTTCCCCACCCTTCTATGACCGTCACAATTGGTTAAGACAAAATGACAGTCATTTTTTATCTATACAGATGCGAGCTCATTGTTTTATTATCAATTTTTCTTTGAATTCATTTTGCATTAGCCTAATGTGCATTTTGAAATCAAAATTACGGTCATTTTCCATCTATCTAGAGATGAAGCTATGTTATTTATGACAGTCATAAATTAGAAATGAGTTTGACCGTCATTATGTATCCATATAGATGGATTGACAACAATTTGCTTACAAATTATTTGTGGCGATCATTTGTAGTTACGAAATTCGTACGTCATTTTTTGGTCACATGACGCGATCTCAAATATGACTGTCATTTTGCATCTCTAATTCAGAATCATTGAGAATCAACAATGGTATTTTCAAAAACAAAAAAATTAAATTCTCAGTTATCAAAAACGTTGAAAGTAGATTGAGAGATAATTGAAAATCAAAAATTCTTTTTTCAAACGCAAACCGGAGAATTTTTTCAAAGTTTTCAGAAAACTGGATAATTTTCTCCAATTTTTTATAAAAGCGCAGAATTTTCGCAAATTGTTTAATAAACTGGAGAATTTTCTCGAAACTGGAGAATTTTCTCGAAAAAGTTTGTCGAATTCTCTAGAAAACCGGAGGATTCCCCCGAATTTATGAGAAAATCGGTGAATTTCATCGAATTTCCTAGATAACCGTAGAATTCTTCCGAACTTACGAGAAAATCGACGAACCTCATGCAATTTAGTAGAAAATCGGAGAATTACCTTGAATTTTCTTGAATTTTTTAGAAAATCGTAGAATTTCCTAGAACGTTCCCAAAAACCCAATAATTTTCTCGATTTTGTTTACAAAACTGGAACATTAATTCAAAGTTTTTAGAAAATTGGAGAATTTTTTCGATTTTTTTTTGAAAATCGACGGATTTTCTCGAAAACCGGAGAATTTTTTGGAACGCTCTCAGAAACTTGGCTCTTCCGGACCAAGTTGAGAGTTGGACTCTGGATAATTTCTGGTTTTTGAGAGAAAATTCAGGGTTATTTGAAAGTTGGAGTAACGAGGCGTAAAATGCATTTTATGCCAGTCGTCCTCCTTACTATCAACTTTACAATCGGAATTGAAAATTTGATTTTTGAATTTTGATTCTCAAGTATCTCTGAATGTACCCTCAACTTTTTTGAGAGTTGAGAGTTGGATTTTTGATTCTCAATTGTCTTCTAATCTACTCTCAGTGAATTGAGAGTTAATTGAAAATCAAGAATCCAACTCTCAATTTTGTT
>NW_021680657.1:207084-257021 GCF_001412515.2 Diachasma alloeum
TGGGTCAACCTTGGCTTGATCGCGGGACCTGTTGTTTAAATCTTGAATTAACCTTGACGAAACCTTGGTTAAACCCTGGTAAGCCGCGATTAAACTCATTAAACCTCGATTAAATGCTTTTTAGGCTATAATTTCAAAACAAATGATTTGATCGCCGCTATCTTCGAACTCGACCGATATAACATCCAAAAGAATATTTTAAGCCATAATTGAAAAGATTTCGACGATTATTTTTCCAACTCAAATATCGGGCAATATAATTGGCCCATTCGACATCACGTGGTACAAGCTACAGGGTTTTCAACTGATAATTTTTTGATAATTTTGTCTGGTAGTTGCTATATAAAAAACAAAACATCATGCAGTCGAATTAACCCCTCGTCAAGCTGACAGATTGAAGTCAATTGTGGTACTCCGAGGATTTTTATTCGAAATGAGTAGATTCGGAGTTCATTCCCTGAAAACCATTGATGAAAAAGTAAAGGGGAATATTCCTGTCAATACGGAGAAAACGAAGAAGACAATTTGGAATCACCAGTTTTTGGAATTACTAGTTTTTGTGATGAGAGAAACTACACATTGAGTGCTGACACACACATTGAGTGCTGTTGTGTTAATTATACAATTTTCGTTTCTCAATTGTGAGTTTCGTCTCATGGTCCAATTATATTGCCCGACATTTGGATTGGAAAAATAATCCCCCGAATACCACACGAGCTTCAAAATTAATCGGGCATTTTCTTCAAGGTTCCCTGCATACAAACAAACCTATCGGAAAATACCCGATAATTTTGAAGCTCTTGTGGTATTACAAGTGATTATTTTTTGAACGAAAAACTAAATTTGAAAAAAAAACTCAAATACGTACATACATACATATATACGGACATGATCTAAAAACTGCATGGTATTCGAACTCCTAAGACCAAAATTACTCATCTTGGCACAAAAAATGAAAATTTCAGATTTGACGAATACATCAGGGCTTCCATTTGGAAGCAAAAAATCTAACTCAACTTTCAGAAAAATTTTCAAGTAGATTGAGAGAGAACTAAGAATAAAAAATCCTATTTTCATGAATAAAAAAATTCAACTTTCAATTCCCAAAAAAGGTGAGAGTAGATTGTGAGACAATTGAGAATCAAAAATCCAACTCTTAATTTTCAAAAAAATTGAGTCGATTGAAAGACAATAGAGAATAAAAAATGCAACTGTCAACTATTTAAAAAATCGAGAATAGATTCAGAGATAGTCAAGAATCAAAATTCCAAAATCAAATGTTCAATTCTGAAAAAAGTTGATTGAAATTGAAGAAATCACTAAAAATAACAAATCCAATTGTCTGTTTTAACCCGTCACTAGGCGCGCTATGAGCGATTCCCTCACAACAATTTTCACTCCATAGAAAATATACCCTAAAAGGGCAAATCTTTTGCTGAATTTTTTTTTATGCCTCAAGTAACTCTTCTAGTTAACTCTCGTGGTGATAAAAGTCGTCTATTGATCAGGGTAGAAAAATGATATTTTCTTCAGCACGGTCGAAATTTTCCACGTGTTACGGGTATGGGGCTCGTGCCGCAGAACGCCGAACAGCACCGCCTATGGCGCTGTTTGGCTCTATTAATACGAGAAGCCGATGAGCGATTCCCTCATCGCGCGTCTCAAGAACGGTGGTGGAACCGCGGGCCTACTGACAGGTTAAAAAAAGTCGATAGTAAAGAGATCGGTTTGCATAAAATATATTTTTGGCCTCGTCACTCCGACTCTCAACTGACTCTCAATTTTCTCTCCAACACAGGAAATTATGGAGAGTTCAACTATCAACTTGATCCGCTAAGGATATCCCTATAATTTTCTCGAAAACCTAAGAATTTTCTAGAACGTACTCAAACACCTTAGAATTTCCTCGATTTTTTTTTGAAAATTCGAAATATTGTTACAGGGGAGGGTAGGGCAATATTTTCACCAGATTTAAATAATAAGTTGAATTTGATCAGATCTACTCTTCCGACTTCATTTGAAGATCATAAAAACCAATACATTCTCATGAAACTGCGTCGTAATAAGAAAAAAAAACAGGGTAAAATGGACACCTCGATTTCTTCCTCAATTTTTTGTTTCAACAATTTTAATTTTTCAAATTTAAAAAAAAAACTTATTTTTGACGTTCGTCGTGGGGGGTGGTAAATCAAATTTTTTCTTGCTCATTCATCCTCCTCTCCGCCTGTTGTTTTATGGTGATTTCCTCTGTGAGTAGAAAAGTAGCCATCTTACAAATTTCGCAAATGAACAAAAGGTCAGATGTGTAGGGCGTGCAATTGATCATTGAAAAAAAATTAATAATTTCAAAGTTATTTCAAGAGTAAAACAGGAAATTCAAAGCTACTTTATATTTCAAACTTCAATGGAAAATTTAATAGAGTCGAAGTTTGTTTGTTAATATCTTTCCCAACTCTAATTTTTCTTTATACAAAGATACCGACACGATTTTGTTGGAAAATGTCCTTTAAAAATTTTCGTTATTTTGGAATAGAACCCAATTTTTCGAATGTCTATTTTACCCCACTCTTGAATAATTTCTACGTTGTGGACTTTGCCAAGGAGCAATTTTCCAAAATCAATTATTGAAAATGTTTTGAGTGTTCATTTCAGTCCCGTCCATACAGATTTATCAGGTGTCCATAATGACCAATGAATCAATTTTTTAAATTTTGAATTTTGAAAAAAAAAATTTTCTCGCCAATTTTTGAGTGTCCATTTTATTTCGGTTGTCCATATTACCTCGCCCCCTCTAATTTTTTCAAAAACCGGAGAATTTTCCTAGAATTTTCTCGAAAACCTAAGAATTGTCTACAACTGTCTCGAAAACCCAAGTTTTTTCTGGGATTTTCTAGAAGACTGAAGAATTTCTTCGAGCGTGCTCGGACACCCTAGAATTTCCTCGAATTTTGTTTGAAAACTCTAAATATCCTTGTAATTTTTGCGAAAACTGGAGAATTTTTAGGAATTTTCTCAGAAACCGGAGAATTCTCTCGAAAATCGGAAATATTTCTCGAAAACTTCATAGGAAACATGAGAAGATTTACCGGAAAAATGAACACGAACAGAATAAGAAACAAAAACTGCGGGGCCCCTTCCAAGCCCCACTTTTATGTCACCCTGGTTTCCTGCCATTCCCGCAGTTATCGACATAGCTATGGTCGGGATAAAGCTTCTTGCTTGGACCGCAAACTGGGGGGGCGTAAAATCGCCACTCGGGAAAAAAATCCCTCCATCCGGGCCTTAATAAAAAAAAATACGACAGCTTCCCCGGGGTAAAATCTATGTTTTGGCATCCTCTTACCTCTAAATTACCCCTATGAAAAATGTGAACCCCTCATTTAATAGTCAAGAGTGGTACAGTCACTTCCAAAAGTTTTGAAATTCCTGCTGACGAAACTCCTGCTAACTTCAGCGTCATACATAATTCCGTATTTAGAATATTGTCACCTCACGTTTTTAGTACCAAATTGGAAATTAAAACGTAAAATGACAATTTGACTTCTGCTCGATTCTTTTTTGTGAATCTGAAATTCATGTTAATGTTTCAGATATTATGAAAATATTATAATTCCTGTTCTCTACTGTTATGGAATATTGAGTCACAGCTGTTCATTCATAACTGAATTTTTTTATTCCTATATTATTATTATTCTTTGTTTAGGGCCCAGTTGGATGGATTTTTGCCCGATATGTCCCTAGAAAATTCCCCAGAAAATTGTCCAAAAAAAGCATTTTCCGACGCCACTGATTACGACCGTATGGTTACACTAAAAAATCTGATTTTTGTTTGAAAAAACAGATAATTTATTCCTCCTTAACGGAAATGGGGCCTTGAAGAGGGGAAAGAGGTTTTTATATTTTTAATATTGACTAGAAACTAACACAAAATAAACACCACCATCGCCCCTAGTCATACTAAACTCGCGTGACACCCTGTCAATATGGCGACGGTAAATATCCAAAATTATAAACACATATTCCAATTTTCACACACACTAGACACTCTCGCGAACAAATTATCGTTAAAAGAACTATTTTTGACTATTTTTCGCGAGTTGTTCCGAAGGGATTAGACGCCGCTAACTCCCACAATCCGTGGCGTCGGAATTGAGGCGATCAGCTGTCGCTATACTGTCTCTCTCAGTTTGTAGTGAAATGTGCCAGATGGCGCCACTGAAACCCCCGAATCTCGGCGTACGGAAATGAGAATTGTCGAGCGGATAGCGCAGGAGTGTAACACAATGAGGGCCCACGGGTACCAAGCATTCGTGCATCTCACTCCCACTCGTGGAAATGGAGCAACACTCTGTATTCCACCACCCTGAAACCACCACAATAATAATAATAATAATCATAATAATAATAATTGACAAAAACAACAAAACAAGTGAAAATCACCGTGTTTGCACTAAATTTCGGGAAAAGCTCCAATATAAAAAATTTTTGAGAAAATTCGCCAATTCTCTAATCAAAAATCCGATTTTCAAAAACAAAAAATCTAACTCTCAATCTACTCTCAACTTTTTTTTAGAGTTGAAAATTGGATTATTGATTCAGAGTAATCTCGCAATCTAATCTCTAGTTTTTCTGAGAGTTGAGAACTGCATTTTTTTTTTGACAATGGGATTTTTGATTCTCAATTATCTCTCAATTTATTTTCAGATCTGCATTTTGGAAATTAAATTTTTGATCATCAATTGCCCTTCAATTTACACTCAACTTTTCCACAGAGTTGAAAATTCGTTTTTTTAAAAATAAGATTCAGATAGAGCTGCGAATGCATTCTATGACCTGTCATTGACGGTCATATGACGAGACGTTTTCCACAACTGTCACAATTTCCCCACCCTTCTATGACCGTCACAATTGGTTAAGACAAAATGACAGTCATTTTTTATCTATACAGATGCGAGCTCATTGTTTTATTATCAATTTTTCTTTGAATTCATTTTGCATTAGCCTAATGTGCATTTTGAAATCAAAATTACGGTCATTTTCCATCTATCTAGAGATGAAGCTATGTTATTTATGACAGTCATAAATTAGAAATGAGTTTGACCGTCATTATGTATCCATATAGATGGATTGACAACAATTTGCTTACAAATTATTTGTGGCGATCATTTGTAGTTACGAAATTCGTACGTCATTTTTTGGTCACATGACGCGATCTCAAATATGACTGTCATTTTGCATCTCTAATTCAGAATCATTGAGAATCAACAATGGTATTTTCAAAAACAAAAAAATTAAATTCTCAGTTATCAAAAACGTTGAAAGTAGATTGAGAGATAATTGAAAATCAAAAATTCTTTTTTCAAACGCAAACCGGAGAATTTTTTCAAAGTTTTCAGAAAACTGGATAATTTTCTCCAATTTTTTATAAAAGCGCAGAATTTTCGCAAATTGTTTAATAAACTGGAGAATTTTCTCGAAACTGGAGAATTTTCTCGAAAAAGTTTGTCGAATTCTCTAGAAAACCGGAGGATTCCCCCGAATTTATGAGAAAATCGGTGAATTTCATCGAATTTCCTAGATAACCGTAGAATTCTTCCGAACTTACGAGAAAATCGACGAACCTCATGCAATTTAGTAGAAAATCGGAGAATTACCTTGAATTTTCTTGAATTTTTTAGAAAATCGTAGAATTTCCTAGAACGTTCCCAAAAACCCAATAATTTTCTCGATTTTGTTTACAAAACTGGAACATTAATTCAAAGTTTTTAGAACATTGGAGAATTTTTTCGATTTTTTTTTGAAAATCGACGGATTTTCTCGAAAACCGGAGAATTTTTTGGAACGCTCTCAGAAACTTGGCTCTTCCGGACCAAGTTGAGAGTTGGACTCTGGATAATTTCTGGTTTTTGAGAGAAAATTCAGGGTTATTTGAAAGTTGAAGTGACGAGGCGTAAAATGCATTTTATGCCAGTCGTCCTCCTTACTATCAACTTTACAATCGGAATTGAAAATTTGATTTTTGAATTTTGATTCTCAAGTATCTCTGAATGTACCCTCAACTTTTTTGAGAGTTGAGAGTTGGATTTTTGATTCTCAATTGTCTTCTAATCTACTCTCAGTGAATTGAGAGTTAATTGAAAATCAAGAATCCAACTCTCAATTTTGTTGAAACCATTGAGAACTAATTGAGAATCAAAAATCCTATTTTCAGTAGTAATACCACTAGTGCTTCAAAATATCCGATTAATTTTGGAGCACCAGTGGTATTTAACGGATTATTTTTCTACTCGGATTTCGGCCAAGCCGAGGGCAGTGAACAGCACCCGGCTACATTTGCACAGTCATACATTTATAATCTACTTTTTTGTTTATCTGTCAGACTGTTTCGGCGAGAGCTAAACAAAAAAAACCCGATGGAGAGCCGGGAGTCGGGAAGGGTCAAGAAGTTCACAATAAAATAAATGTCACTGTGCGCGTGGGTAGAGTCACAATAAAAGTTATATATTTCTCAGTATATACACAAAGTCAAAAGAATATGTGCGTCGACTTGAACACCGTCAATTTACAATTGAGATGAAACACGATAGAGACTTGTCACGGTTGAGATGTTCACAATATTTTGAGATATAATCGCGGAGTGAGATTTGCACGATGCACACTTGTCACACGGCGATTAGAGAAGAAGGCGGAAGTGACGAGATGGGACAAGTGTCGCGGCAGGTGTCGTCGGTCCCAATTAATTGGACACGGTCGATAACCCAGGTCCGTGTCCTGGAGGTGCTGCCGCTCGTGGTCAGCGGACCAACCTGCCGTGACGTGAGGCTGAAGCCTCAACATTCTCCCCCCGTCAGCAACTTGTTGGTGACCAGGTTCTCGAGAAAGCCATGATAGAGCCTGAAACACTAAACAGAGAAGATCAACAATGTCAACAGAGACCAGCTTCAAAATCAGCTGGTAGAGATTGGCAACGGAACCAGCGTGGAGATCGGCCGAGTCAATGTCGTCGTTGCTGTCCTGATGGTCACAACTCTGGAGAGACCATCCTTCCCAGGGTGTAGAGCTATGACCCGAGCTAGAGGCCACTTCGCTGGCGGGAACCTCTCATCGGAGAGCAGAGCCACAGAGCCGATGCGAATGTCGTTGGACGGAAGATGCCACTTGGAGATGGACTGAAGCTGCTGCAGGTATCCTGTAGACCACTGCTTCCAGAAATACCGCAGCCTCTGCTGAATCAGTTGCCATCTTGAGAGCCGTCCAACGTTGAGATGGTCCAGTGAAGGTTCCGGTAGAGCTATTGGAGCTTCTCCAATGAAAAAATGCCCCGGAGTGAGACACAACACGTCGTAGGGGTCTTCAGAGAGAGCCTGTAGAGGTCTGGAGTTGAGCACAGCTTCAATCTGGGTAAGCAGCGTAGAGAGTTCCTCGAACGTCAGTGTAGTATCCCGAATCGTTCAAGAGACATGATACTTCACTGATTTTACCGCTGCTTCCCATTTTCCTCCAAAATGAGGGGCCCCAGGTGGATTGAAAGACCACCGAGTACCGTCTTCCAGGCAAACTGCTGAGAGATGCTGGAACTTCTTTGATCCAGCGGAGAACAACCTCTTCAGCTCCTTGTCTGCACCAATGAATTCGTTCCACAATCACTGATGAGGTTCCTGCAACGACCTCACGAATCTCCGATAGGCAGCGATGAACCCATCAGCAGAGTAGTCGATGGCAGCTTCCAGATGAAGTGCTGACGTGGCCATGCAAATGAAGATCACTAACCAACCCTTTTGGGTTTTATGACCACGTCCCTTCCACGTCTTGATGGACACTGGTCCAGCATAATCTACACCAGTATTAAAGAAGGCATGTCCTGGAGACAGACGTGCCGGTGGAAGCTGCCCCATCAGTTGCTGAGCACGTTCTCCACGTTGGCGGGCACATTCCACGCACTTGAGAATGAAGGATCTTACTGGCGCTCTTTCTCCAATAATCCAGTAAGACCTCCTGAGATGCGTCAACGTCAGTTGAGTTCCACCATGCAACGTTCGCTGATGAGAGTCCCTAATGAGAAGTTCAGCTAGCTCGGAATCTTTAGGGACGATCGCTTGTTGTTTACTCTCTGGGTGCAGGTTAGAGAACTTCAATCTCCCACCCACTCAGAGAACACCTTGATGGTCTATGAAGGCAGTCAGTTTGGTCAACGGATGAGACCTCCCAAGTTGTTGACCACGATAGATAATGCTGCACTCCGACTGCAGATGAGCCTGAGTGGCTCTGACCCAATACAGCCTAGCTGGCCTCGATGCCATCAGGACTGAGTGGATCCACGAGAGTTTCACCTGGTTTCCTCCTCATCCGAGCAACAACACGTTGACAAATTGCTGTTATGAGCAGCAATTTGTAGAGAGAGTAGTACTTGGTGATGAGATCCCAGAGAGTAGAGACCATTGAAACCGTAAATATGGATCCGGGCTTCTCTTCCAGATTCACTGACGGATCTAGTTTGGCATTCTCTTTTGGCCACTGAGAGGAGTCTAACTGCAGCCACTTTGGACCCGTCCACCACAGTTTATGAGCACTGAGTTGAGCCACAGTGATGCCCCGAGAAGCACAATCAGCAGGATTCTCCTTAGCGCTGATGTATCGCCACTTCGCTCCTGGAACCAGTTTCTGTATGCTGGCTACTCTGTTATGCACATATCCCTTCCACCGGGAGGGATGAGAGCTGATCCACGCAAGGGTAACAGCTGAGTCTGTCCACAGGAACACAAGAGCGTTATCAAGGTTGAGTTGAACACGCACATACCTTGTGAGTGTCGCCAGCATGACTGCGGCATTGAGCTCAGGTCTCGGAATGGTGAGTTGCTTGAGAGGAGCCACCTTGGTTTTAGCAGTACCTAAAGAGACACTCACACCATCCGAACTTGTCACCTTCAAATATACCACCGCAGCCATCGCCGTTTGCGATGCGTCTGAGAATCCGTGTATTTCCACCAGAGCATCCTTCTTCACTCCGAACCAACGAGGAATGGAGATATTTTCGACCTGAGACAGCTCCTTACGGAATTAGGTCCACTTATCCAAGATTTGTGGTAAGAGCGCATCATCCGAGTCCAGCTTCTCAACCCAGACATGCTCTAGGAGTGCCTTTGCCCTAATCACTACAAGAGAAAGTAGACCCAGAGGGTAGAACAACTGAGCTATCTCAGACAACATATTCCTCTTCATCACCTTTGAATTGGCCGGAAGGTGGATCGAGAACTTGAATTGGTGTGTTTAGATCCCACTTCAGATCAAGAATCTTCGTGATGGCATCCTCTAGCAGCTTATGATCCTGAGAGACACCTTCTGGATTCAGAGATCTGAGTAGAGACGGACTATTGCTATGCCACTTTGCTAGAGGGAAACCACCAGCTAAGCAAAGACCCCTCAATTGCTTGGAGACTTCTAGAAGATCACTCTCCTCTTCAGCGCCACCACAGATTTCGTCCACGTATCTTCCACTGGTCAACGGAGAGTTTGCTAGAGGAAAAAGATGTCCTTTGTCCGCGACCAGTTGGTTGAGAACTCTACAGGCTAAGAATGGGGCCGATTTAGTCCCGTAGGTCACGGTGGTGAGCTGGTAGGTGTTGATCTGACCTTGAGAATCCTGCCACAGAATCTGTTGAAGAGGCCAGTCCTCACGATGCACCTTGATTTGACGGAACATCTTCGTGATGTCTGTCATGAAAATGTACTTGCTCCGCCTGGATGAGAGCAGCACGTCAAAGATATTCTTCTGCAGTTTGGCTCCAGTGTGTTGGATGTCATTGAGAGACACCCCTGAACTGGTCTTACTGGAACCGTTGAAAACTACCCTCAGCTTCGTTGTTTCACTACTTTCCCTGAGAACACCATGATGAGGAAAGTAGTACATAGGAGTTGACGAATGAGCTTGCCTTTGAGCAGAACACCGAGTGGAGACATGAGCCGACTGCTCCTCCTCAGAGACCCTCAACTCTTCTGAAGCCGAAGCCCCATGTGCCAAGGTCATCCCCTCAGATCGACAGCCGAACTTTAAGCTCCCGGCATTCCCCGAACCACTTAAGGCTGGAACACACACCATGTGTCCCAGATCTTCGTACTCCTTGAGAAAAATACTGTATAGCTGAAGGGTCCGTTGATCCCTCTCGCCAGGCTCTGTCGGAAAACATGCAAGAGGCAGGCGAACCACATAGTGCCTTGAGCTTTCTCGTGAATGGGTGCGCTCGAAAAACTCCTCATTCTGCCTCTCCTTTCGTGAGATCACTCTCTTCGGCTTTTGGGACCTCCTTCTGCAGCCAGAACGAGGTGAGAAGGTCGTAGAGTTCCTCGTTGCTAACTGCAATGTGATTAGAGCTGGTCACCATTGGAATCACCGCTGAAGTAGGTCCTAGTACCACCCAACCGAAGATAGTGTGCATTGCTATAGGGGAGTCTGAAGGCCCCTTGATGATCTGTGGCTGCACAATTGATCCGAAGAAATCCGCGCCAATGAGAAGGTCAATAGGTCTTGGCTTCATGTATTCCGGATCAGCTAACTTCATTCCCTCGAGATGGCCCCAAGCTTGAGTATCCGGGACTGAGAACGACGCCAACGATGATGTGAGATAGTCAAGAATGTAGGCCTTAATCTGAAGATGTTTGTCTGAGTGCAGAGACTTCAGATAGAACTGAGAGAATTCCTTTGAGAATGACCTTGATCCACCAATACCAACGACAGGTAGCAAAGCTGGAGACTTCAACAAACCTAGCTTTACCGCAAGACTATCTGTAACAAATGATAACTCAGATCAAGGATCCAACAACATCTGAACTTCACAGCAACATCCATTCTCTGAAATGAGAGAAGCTAGCGCTGTTGCGAGAAGAACACCTGCTCTGAGTTGAGATGACGATTCATGAACTGATAATGCTAGAGATGGAGAATCACTTGACAGCGACGGCCGTAGAGAACGTTCTGAAGTTACCGGAGCCGCTGTCGATGAAGTCGTTGGTTGAGAAGATCACTGCTGCACTGATGAAGGCCCCGGAACAGCGGACTGTATAGGACGAGTACCAGACTGAGACCACTGACCTTGAGACTTCAACTGGTCTGGTTGAGATGTCTCNGCTGATGAAGGCCCCAGAATAGCGGACTACATAGGACGGGTACCAGACTGAGACCACTGACCTTGAGACTTCAACTGGTCTGGTTGAGATGACTCCAGAGGACCATTCTGAGGGCGTGTGATGTGGATAGAGTGGTGGCGCTTGTGATACACAACGCACGTCTTCGTGGTCCTACAGGCACGAATGGAGTGCTTCCCCAAGCAGTTGAAGCAGAGGTACTTCTTTTCGACGAACTCCTTCCTCTTTTCCGGCGACAACTGCTTGAATTTGGGGCACTTATCGATGAAATGCTCCTATTCACACATGGAGCAGGCATTGGCGGTCATGTCTGCCCATGACTGCGAACTCGACCCGCGAGACTGTGGAACTACACTGCCAGTTGAGACATTCAACACCTTTGCTGGCTTTGCTTTGGGTGGTTGAGAGGGCACACTCGAAGTTGGCGTCTTGGGAGCGTGCAGAGGATGCAGCTCAATTCTCTCCCTAGCTCTTGCTCTGCTCAACATGAACTCCCTGAGTTCCGCGTACGTTGGAAAGATGGTGGTGGATCCGATCTTAACTTCCCACGCCTCCAACGTCTTAACATCCAACCGGCTGGAGACGATATGCACCAAGACGTGGTCCCAGTGCTCGACAGGGCGCCCCAATGACTTCAGGGCGTTGAGAGCTTCGGTGGTGGAGTTAAGGAGAGCATTAAACTCTTTGGCAGTACGGTTAACGATCCTCGGAGTGGAGAACAACCTTTCCAGCTCGGTAGAGATAAGGAGACGTTCATTGTCATACCTCGCGATAAGCATATCCTAGGCTGGAATGAATGAGTCTTGAGCTACCGGCAGAGGTGAGATCAACTGCTTTGGCTCGCCAGCAAGAGAAGTCAAGAAATAGTGGAATTTCTCGACCGTAGAGAGGTTATTGTTGCCGACGACCATCGAGAGGAAAAGATCTTTGAAGGGTATCCACTTGGAGAAGTCCCCTGAGAAGGTAGACAGCGAGATCTTTGGTAACTGCCTTTGAGTTACCTGAGCAGACAGAACTGGTGCAGCGGATCGACGAAACGACTCCGAGAGTTCCACGGTCTCATCGAAGGACTTGATTAGTCCAATGAACGACGTACGAGCCGTGGAGTACCGCTGCAGACAGATATCGTATACCCCCTGCTTCACGTAATCGTGCTCAAGCACCTGCGCGCTATCCTTCCCAGTGAGCAGCCTCACGTGCTGCTCCTCGAATTGGCTCCAGTAATTCTCCAGAATATCCAGCTTCGACTGCAACTCCGTAACTGAGATCTCCTTCACTGCCGCTGACGATGATTCCGTATAGAGAGACTCAATAAATTTTGCCCTACTGGCTTGAATAAATATTCTCCCTGCAAAAGACATGCTCACCCGATAGCATATACAAATTCAGCAAGCAGAGAAAGCACAAAAAATATCGTAGAGAACGCAACAGTGGAGAAAAGCACAGCCAATAGCGAAAAAAATTGAAATCAAGCAAAAGCAGCAGCGAAGTTCAGGGAAAATCAATAGAGAAAAATAATAATAATGATTGACTTTCCTGTGAGAAGGTGTCAACCACCAGTGATGAGCGCTGCACTGCTACGTCCCGAAGGAGGAGCCACGTGGGAGGAGTCGATGGGCGGAGTCGGTGGGTGGAGCAAAGGAGGTGGAGCCGACACACGAACTCCCGCGCTTTTTCACCGACACCACGCGCACTGATGTTTTACAAAAAACCAATGTTCACTTTTCCCGATTTATCCGGCTCGAAGGACCAAATGTTTCGGTGAGAGCTAAACAAAAAAAACCCGATGGAGAGCCGGGAGTCGGGAAGGGTCGAGAAGTTCACAATAAAATAAATGTCACTGTGCGCGTGGGTAGAGTCACAATAAAAGTTATATATTTCTCAGTATATACACAAAGTCAAAAGAATATGTGCGTCAACTTGAACACCGTCAATTTACAATTGAGATGAAACACGATAGAGACTTGTCACGGTTGAGATGTTCACAATATTTTGAGATATAATCGCGGAGTGAGATTTGCACGATGCACACTTATCACATGGCGATTAGAGAAGAAGGCGGAAGTGACGAGACGGGACAAGTGTCGCGGCAGGTGTCGTCGGTCCCAATTAATTGGACACGGTCGATAACCTAGGTCCGTGTCCAGGAGGTGCTGCCGCTCGTGGTTAGCGGACCAATCTGCCGTGACGTGAGGCTGAAGCCTCAACACAGACAGAATATTAAACGTGAAATGCGTTGAAAGATGAGAAACATTTGAAAAACTACTAGTGAATTTCCGTCGGAATTTTTTTTTTAGAAATTTCCGAAATAAAACTGTTTAACAGCCTCAAATACTTCGCTCTGATTGGCTAAAATCTGAGGGAGGAAAATAATCAGTAGTAATACCACGAGACCTCCAAAATTATCGGATATTTCCCGATTGTTTTGTTGCGTAGCAACGGGAGGGAGAAGTTTTGCAGATTAAAATCCTGAGCGCGCAGCGCCAGGGATTTTTATGAAAAACTTATCCCGATTGTTGATACGCAGGAAAACATGAGGGAAATGTCCGATTAATTTTGGAGGTCGGGTGATATTCGACGGATTATTTTTGGTAATCGGATCCTTCCCAAACCGACTCAGTTTGACTTTCTTCATGACTTTCTTTCACTCCACAGAATAATATTTGACAGTTATTTGGTTAGAGAAACAATTGCGGAGCTAGAGGGAAATTATCAAAAACTACAGGGAAATTAGCAAAAGCTAGGGGGAAATAACCGCTTTCATTTTAATTGGAAAGTACTTGATGTTATTGAATACTGAACTCTGATTGACCCAGGGAAAGCCAGATCCGATTATTAAAAATAATCAACAAAAAAAACCAACATTCAATTCTCAAAAACTTTTCGAGAGAATTGTCCAATTCTTTGAAAAATTCGGAAAAATTCTCGTTTTATAGAAAATTCTAGAAAATGCTTGGGTTTTTTCGACCATCCCCGTGTGACTCTCGTGCTGTTTGACTCTCGTGAAATTTGACCATCTTCTTTTGACTCGTGCCGTTTCACTTTCGTGAAATTTGACCAT
The DNA here is from genome assembly GCF_001412515.2 of Diachasma alloeum. Lineage (NCBI taxonomy): Eukaryota > Metazoa > Arthropoda > Insecta > Hymenoptera > Braconidae > Diachasma > Diachasma alloeum. The sequence continues at coordinate 221,285 of NW_021680657.1, forward strand.
CCCCGTGTGATCGTCGTAAAATTTGACCATTCCCATATGACCCTCGTGTCGGTTGACTGGTGAAATTTAATCGTCTCCCTTGTGACTTTCGTAGAGTTTAACCCTCGTGAAATTTGATCATTTCCTAGTGACTCTCATGACGTTCCACCCAAGAATGAAGAAAATAATAATTCTGTGCAAAACGTAATGTGATTGACACTGAATTTTCATAACTTATCTCAATTTTTCCTTGCGTAATTTAATTGACAAATCTGATGTTTGAAAGTGGCGGAATCTATAGAATGGTCTGTACCAAATTGTAAACAATACTGGGATATCCTCACGTGAATGAATCTGAATGTTTAAGGTCTTTTAACGCGACATTCNTGAGCGCGCAGCGCCAGGGATTTTTATGAAAAACTTATCCCGATTGTTGATACGCAGGAAAACATGAGGGAAATGTCCGATTAATTTTGGAGGTCGGGTGATATTCGACGGATTATTTTTGGTAATCGGATCCTTCCCAAACCGACTCAGTTTGACTTTCTTCATGACTTTCTTTCACTCCACAGAATAATATTTGACAGTTATTTGGTTAGAGAAACAATTGCGGAGCTAGAGGGAAATTATCAAAAACTACAGGGAAATTAGCAAAAGCTAGGGGGAAATAACCGCTTTCATTTTAATTGGAAAGTACTTGATGTTATTGAATACTGAACTCTGATTGACCCAGGGAAAGCCAGATCCGATTATTAAAAATAATCAACAAAAAAAACCAACATTCAATTCTCAAAAACTTTTCGAGAGAATTGTCCAATTCTTTGAAAAATTCGGAAAAATTCTCGTTTTATAGAAAATTCTAGAAAATGCTTGGGTTTTTTCGACCATCCCCGTGTGACTCTCGTGCTGTTTGACTCTCGTGAAATTTGACCATCTTCTTTTGACTCGTGCCGTTTCACTTTCGTGAAATTTGACCATCCCCGTGTGATCGTCGTAAAATTTGACCATTCCCATATGACCCTCGTGTCGGTTGACTGGTGAAATTTAATCGTCTCCCTTGTGACTTTCGTAGAGTTTAACCCTCGTGAAATTTGATCATTTCCTAGTGACTCTCATGACGTTCCACCCAAGAATGAAGAAAATAATAATTCTGTGCAAAACGTAATGTGATTGACACTGAATTTTCATAACTTATCTCAATTTTTCCTTGCGTAATTTAATTGACAAATCTGATGTTTGAAAGTGGCGGAATCTATAGAATGGTCTGTACCAAATTGTAAACAATACTGGGATATCCTCACGTGAATGAATCTGAATGTTTAAGGTCTTTTAACGCGACATTCTTCAACTTTAATTTTTTTCTTTTTGCCAATGTCATCCACAATTTCTAAAAAGATCGATATTACGAGTATCGATATTTTTCAAGGCGATACTTTGTGGTATCGATACCAAGCAATCTGCTTCGATACGATACTGAGTATCGATATTTTTTTGGGTATTGGGAAACATTACTTGGCCACGAGTCAATCTTGGCTTGACCACGGGTCCATCTTGGCTTGACCATGGGTCAACCTTGGCTTGACCGCGGATCAGCCTTGGCTTGACCATGGGTCGCCCTTGGCTTGACCATGGGTCGACCTTGACTTAACCATGGATCAACCTTGGTTTGACCACGGGTCAAATTTGGGCTGACTATGGGTCAACCTTGGGTTGACTATGGGTCAACCTTGGCTTGATCGCGGGACCTGTTGATTAAATCTTGATTTAACCTTGACGAAACCTTGGTTAAACCCTGATTAAGCCGCGATTAAACTCATTAAACCTCGATTAAATGCTTTTTAGGCTATAATTTCACAGCAAATGATTCGATCGCCGCTATCTTCGAACTCGACCGATATAACATCCAAAAGAATATTTTAAGCCATAATTGAAAAGATTTCGACGATTATTTTTCCAACTCAAATATCGGGCAATATAATTGGCCCACTCGACATCACGTGGTACAAGCTACAGGGTTTTCAACTGATAATTTTTTGATAATTTTCTCTGGTATTTGCTATACATATAAAAACAAAACATCATGAAGTCGAATTAACCCCTTGTCAAGCTGGCAGATTGAATTCAATTGTGGTAATCCGAGGATTTTTATTCGAAATGAGTAGATTCGGAGTTCATTCCCTGAAAACCATTGATGAAAAAGTAAAAGGGAATATTCCCGTCAATACGGAGAAAACGAAGAAGACGATTTGGAATCAATTTACCAGTTTTTGTGATGAGAGAAACTACACATTGAGTGCTGACACACACATTGAATGCTGTTGTGTTACTTATACAATTTTCGTTTCTCAATTGTGAGTTTCGTCTCATGGTCCAATTATATTGCCCGACATGTGGATTGGAAAAATAATCCTCCGAATACCACACGAGCTTCAAAATTAATCGGGCATTTTCCTCAAGGTTCCCTGCATACAAACGAAATCGTCAAGTTTTTCAGGAAACATTTTTTAACCTGAAAAACTTGACTCCTTCGTTTGTTTCCAACGAACCTATCGGAAAATACCCGATAATTTTTAAGCTCTTGTGGTATTACAAGTGATTATTTTTTGAATGATCGTCGAAAAACTAAATTTGAAAAAAAAAATCAAATACGTACATACATACATATATACGAACATGATCTAAAAACTGCATGGTATTCGAACTCCTAAGACCAAAATTACTCATCCTGTCACAAAAAATGTAAATTTCAGATTTGACGAATACATCAGGGCTTCCATTTGGAAGCAAAAAATCTAACTCAACTTTTACAAAAATTTTCAAGTAGATTGAGAGAGAATTAAGAATAAAAAATCATATTTTCATGAATAAAAAAATTCAACTTTCAATTCCCAAAAAAGGTGAGAACAGATTGTGAGACAATTGAGAATCAAAAATCCAACTCTTAATTTTCAAAAAAATTGAGTCGATTGAAAGACAATAGAGAATAAAAAATGCAACTGTCAACTATTTAAAAAATCGAGAATAGATTCAGAGATAGTCAAGAATCAAAATTCCAAAATCAAATGTTCAATTCTGAAAAAAGTTGATTGAAATTGAAGAAATCACTAAAAATATCAAATCCAATTGTCTGTTTTAACCCGTCACTAGGCGCGCTATGAGCGATTACCTCACAACAATTTTCACTCCATAGGAAATATACCCTAAAAGCGCANGAGTTGAATTTGATCAAATCTACTCTTCCGACTTCATTTGAAGGTCATAAAAACCAACGCATTCTCATGAAACTGCGTCGTAATAAGAACAAAACCGGGTAAAATGGACACCTCGATTTCTTCCTCAATTTTTGCAACAATTCTCAATTGTTTCAACAATTTTAATTTTTCAAATTGAAAAAAAAACTTATTTTTGACGTTCGCGGTGGGGGTGGTAAATCAAATTTTTTCTTGCTCATTCATCCTCCTCTCTGCCTATTGTTTTATGGTGATTTCCTCTGTGAGTAGAAAAGTAGCCATCTTACAAATTTCGTAAATGAACAAAGGGTCAGATGTGTAGGGCGTTTAATAATTTCAAAGTTATTTCAAGAGTAAAACAGGGAATTCAAAGCTACTTTATATTTCAAACTTCAATGTAAAATTTAATATAGTCGAAGTTTGTTTGTTAATATCTTTCCCAACTCTAATTTCTCTTTATACAAAGATACCGACACGATTCTGTCGGAAAATGTCCTTTAAAAATTTTCTTTATTTTGGAATAGGACCAAATTGTTCGGATGTCTATTTTACCCCCCTCTTGAATAATTTCTAAGTTGTGGACTTTGCCAAGAAGCAATTTTTAAAAATCAATTATTGAAATTGTTTTGAGTGTTCATTTTAGTCCCGTCCATACAGATTTATCAGGTGTCCATGATGCTCAATGAAACAATTTTTAAAATTTTGAATTTTGAAAAAAAAAAATTTTGCAAATTTTTGAGTATCCATTTTATTTCAGTTGTCCATATTACCCCGCCCCCCTCTAATTTTTTCAAAAACCGGAGAATTTTCCTAGAATTTTCTCGAAAACCTAAGAATTATCTAGAACTGTCTCAAAAACCTAAGTTTTTTTTGAAAACTCTAAATATCCTCGTAATTTTTTCGAAAACTGGGGAATTTTTAGGAATTTTCTCAAAAACCGGAGTATTCTCTCGAAAATCGGAAATATTTCTCGAAAACTTCATAGGAAACATGAGAAGATCTACCGAAAAAGATAAACACGAACAGAATAAGAAACAAAAACTGCGGGGCCCCTTCCAAGCCCCACTTTTATATGTCACCCTGGTTTCCTGCCATTCCCGCAGTTACCGACATAGCTATGGTCGGGATAAAGCTTCTTGCTTTGACCGCAAATTGGGGGGGCGTAAAATCGCCACTCGGGAAAAAAATCCCTCCATCCGGGCCTTAACGTGAAAAAATCTATCATTTTCACTGTAGTGCATTCAGATTCTTCGGCATTTCATGTGAAGAATGTCATATATAAACTCATAATTCTAGTTATTGATTCTAATCAACTTTGTTTGGAGAAAACCTTAGTAAATGCAACATTAAGAAAGTTGAATCATTCTATTGCCCCCGACCTAAATGATTAGAACAATTATAATTGGTTTATCAATCGAAAATACAGAGTGAGTAATTAGGTGCACAATATTCACGTTTTAAATGAAAATTCAAGCAACTTTTTATTTTCATACTGTTAAGAAATGTTGAATGCCATTAAATTTTCAGTGAATTTTTAAATTTCATGACTTTCTTCTCTCAAACTAAATTAAATGTCTTGCTCCTAAAAATTACCACTGAAGTATCCATGAATTTCAATTTTTTTCAACAGTATAATTGCTAGGAAAAAATGAAGTCGACGTTCTGAAATACACTAATGAAATGATTGAAAAATCACAGTTTTCGGAGACCACAACCTTTTTTTATATAAATAATCCAAAAGCAATCAATGTTTCACTCAAAGAATAATTTCTTCGTGTCACGGAACCTGAAAAACCCCATCCTCGCCTTCGACTCGGAAGGCAATCTTGCACGTGGGGGACGGTGATCTGTTGTCCAAGGCTCGGGTATGTAATGTACTATTCCTGAATTATAACGAATTCTTCCGTTTTCAGAATTTCGCCAAAAATTAATTCCATGGCAAAAAAATCAATATTATTTGATTTTGTAATATAAGTATTGATTTCATTAAACAAGCCATCGAATGAAAAATTACAATTGAATATTTTCAGATTTTCTATTTTTTTTTCAATCCATTCTCGACATTTAAGTTCACTAATCATCTATTTAATCTTGTCAGCTCTTAACTTTTATCACCAAAAAATAATTTCCCATTTCACTAATTATAAACAAATGTATTATAGAAAATATGCACTGATGTATTTAATGTATACACTCGTTTACTAATAGTATATTGTGTTACAAGTGCGTAAAGAACCACTTTTTCGTACGCACGCGTAACACATCCTATTTTTTGTAATACCTGCCGAGTTCACTATTCGGAACCGTAGTGGGGGTAAAGTGGTTGCTTTTGTGCACGGTGTGCGTAAAGTGAATTTCGAGTGCGTAAAGCGAACCACTTTACGCACATTGTGCGTAAAACAACTACTTTACACACACAAAACGGTTTTGAAAAGAGAACTTTTGAGGCAGGTATTACAAAAAGTTCTGAAACGAAATACATAGGATGCAAGTTCAGATTGTTTCAGAACTTTAGTAAATGATTGTATACGGTGTTCGTTTCTTATTCGAGGTTAATAAATCCGATTTGTAATCCTTACGCGCTTTCGTAAATAGCACTGTCGCGGCCGAATTGCTCATTCTCATGAAAGTTCTTATGAGAATGCGTCTTTCATCCGCCGCGATGACTCTGAATATAACATCATGTGGCCATTTATTCGAACGACACTCTATTTCTGTTTCATGAGACCAAACGCGCGCTACAGCGCGCTGTAATTGTAACAATCATAATTGAAAATCTCAAAATTAAATTAATCATGAATTAAATTTGCCGCCTCAGGCGACTAGGACCAATGAGGAATAATCGTGACAGACTTGCGAGATATCGATAATTATCGACTTTAAGTGTATGTCCTTTTTAGAATAGGAATAGGATAGGAATACGTTCTTGATCGAACACGTCCGTTGGACTTCGACTTTCGGTGAATCGATTCAACATTCTTCAATTCGAGTTTTCATTCGACAGCCATTATGCTTTCCTTTATATATAAGGATGGATAGTTATATCGATATTTACACAATCGATACTCAATTATCCGTTTCATTGCATTCATTCTCACACTTAAGGCACTTCCGCAGTAGTCATATGGGAGTAGAAGGAAATGTGCTACAGGGTTGAAATGTTGAGAATATATTCTTTCAATAAATTGGAAAGTTGTCCCGAAAGTCCCAACACGATTTACCACATTGTTTTTTGTAAAGAAAAAAATTAATATTGTCATTTGTACAGAGCCTTATGAGACACATTTCAATGGGGAATGACGAGCATGGACAATATGCTAAGAATCCAAATACTTGATTGATCGCATCGCACATGTTTCCAAAATACATTCCTGCAATTTCATTATTCATGACCACAGGAATCATGAGTTGTTATTCAAAATGTGCGTCAAAATCATAATGTTTTTGGGGGTTATACATTAGAGGATAGGACGTAAAAACGAAGTTAGAGTGCACAATCTTATCCCCACTCCTATGTTTTTTAAGCTTACTGCGGAAGTATCTTAACGGAACGGCGAATGCGAGTTCGACTTTCATAGAATTGATTCGCATTCGAGTTCTCATTCGAGTGCCCATTCGAGTTCTCATTTGAGATTCCCGATACCTCTCTCTTATTATAATAGGAATATCGGTATTGTTTTTTTCCGTCGGAGAAAAGCACATGAATCTCATTAATTGGAAAAATACGTAATACCCAATTATCTATTAGGAAGAGAATTAATTAATTTTGATTTAAAGAGTGAAACTTGTTAAATGGAACTTTACGTTTAATGGACGAGTGTGTGCAAGTGTTGAATGTAGGAACGATGAGAATAAAATCGATTCCATCTGTTTTTTCGGTGCGATTCTTCATACTCAATTATACTCAATTAGGTTGAAAGTTTATTTTTTGAAATAAATCCATTAGACCAGTGCTTAGAAGAGCACATTAACACTTTTATTCAATAAACTTTTGACTCGAAAACTTTAAATGGTGAACTACAAACTGAATAAAACTTGTGAACAACGCTAATTAAACTTTTGTGAAACCTAATTGAAGAGAGAAGCTCAAAAAATTGCGAGAACAACAGCCACGATGGGACTGCCTAAAACTTAAGCTTAACTTCAAGGGTTGGGTCCTACAACCCCCACTAGCCCACAAATTGCGCACGCAAACCTGGCCCAGGGGAAAAGGAAAAGTGAAACCCAAGGGAAAACGGAGGAAAAGCGGAGCGTGTGACGTCGCAAGTTTTCCCCTTAGAGGGTTTTAGGCCCTCTCAGCGATACAATGAACAAAGGAGAGCTCACACGTGTCGAACATATGCTACACAGGAACTTTCGAAATAAACAACTGAGATTTTAAGACTTCAGACCGTGACCGTTAATTTTACTTTCCTCTCTAAATTTTGGATTCTTCAAGGTAAAGCCTTTTCCGTGACGAGTTTTGGAGGGTAATAAATTTGGATTTAAACTCAAGTATTTGACATTTACAATTTTCTGCAACGGTTTTCCTCACGATTGTGGAGTTATTTCCTTCCTTTGTTCATTGTCCTTTCTGTTCACGTATTTCTCAGTATTACACATTTTTAAAATATTATTTTTTAAATCATTTCCGAACTATAATTTGAAACTCCCGGATTTTTATGACCCAATAATAGTGCCATGTACGAAATTCAACGTGTAGACGTTGCAACTGATTCCGTTGAGAACTGAGAAGCCGGTGATGATTGCTCAGTGCAATGGAATGGTCAAAATACATTATTTCCAAAAGAAGAAAAAACTTCACAATTTTTTTTTTACATATTTCCCACTAGAAGCTTAGAAAATATCGATATTTTGTGTATCGATAAATGCTACAGCACTACATTGCCGTACCGATATCAAACAATATAATTCGATACGATACAGCGTATCGATGTTTTACTGTGTATCGAAAAACCCTACTCGAGGTGTATATGAACATTTTGTATGTAGATTAATTACTGATGGAACATTTAGTCTGTGCACTATCATGTCGTGTACAATTTTCGACCATTCAGTTTTCAGAAATCTGAGTGAGAAACCCAGACCTAGAAGCCTGCCACACCCGGGTCTTCAATTGAAATTTTTAACAACTATTGCAACTAACATCCAGCCACGGAAAATATTCAATACATTTTTTTCAATTAATCAACAAACCTGTTGTGAGATAAAAAATTCAACCCTCCAGCAGTACTTATCATTGAAATGTAAGTCCCTCGGTTTGTATTTTTTAAATATATATTTTTCAATAAAAACAAGAAAAAGAAATTATTAAAAAAAAATTGTTTTCCTATGTAATGAGAAAAAACATCGTTCTTTAAAAAAATCGATTTTTTAAATAAACGATGATTTTTTCATAAAAAGCGATTCAGAACATCGATGCCTTTTAAAACATCACCCTTCCCTAGCCGGAACCCTACGCTAACCGTGTAACCACTAATGTCGTTTAAAAAAAAAATTAATTTTCAATATCTACATCAATAATGTAGTTGGAAAGCTCTGGTTGCGCTCATTCTTCTCATTTCGGACTGTACATTCCAATAAAGAATTGAAAAATAACGTCGAAAATTTAGAGGCAATTTTCCACATGCTGACTTGGCGGATTCATTTATAAAAAATATGGATGAAAACAAGCTTTTCAAGTGTTTTTGAAAACTTGTTTTCATCCATACTTTTTTATTAAATAAGAATGGTAAATCGGGTGGCAAATAGGAAAATCTAGTTACCTTTACATCCAACGTAAATCTGTGATAAATTCCACTGGGAATTATGATCAAATCTCCGCGAGTTACTCCGATCCTTATCCATTTATCATTTTTATCTCGAACGTCGAAATATCCTGATCCAGCAAGGACTAGACGTATCTCTTCGTCATTGTGTAAATGTTCGATGAAAAAATCCTTCAACTAGTAAAAAAAGAACAAAACAAAGCGTAATTGTTGAAATTCGATTTTTCAATAATTTCAATGGAATTTGTTAGTTCAAACAATCAAGGGTCGACAAAAACGGCCATAGGTTGACCGATTTGACATGGAATACCTCATACTATGCGATTGAATACAAAACCTATGAAAATTAACAATTTGAATGGAGGTTCCATTTTACCTAGGGGTGTTATTTTATTTTGCGTTCCATTTTGCCCTGATTTCATCTTCAATGCTCAAAAATATCATCTTTTGACACATGAATTTTAGTGAGAATTCATCTATTCACGGAATAATTCAATGAATAACAGCAATTTTCGGTCATTTTTAGAAGTTTGCTAACTCCAAGTATCAATAACTGCTAAACTATTGCGAAAGAATGACTTTAATTAACACGACGATATTCATCAATTTATCGATAATTTTTGGTAAAAATTTGAGATAAAAAAAATAGGTTTTTGAGATAATCACGATTGAAAAAAAAACACTTTTTGTGGCGTAAACCCTGTAAAAGTCAAGCGAGTGCTGCAAGTGACATCTTCTTTTAATAGTAATCTTATGTTCATTATTTTATCATGAAGAAAAATCCGGAGATTATTTCCCTTGCTCAATTATTATGTATGAAAATTGAATGGGGCCACTGATGGCCCTACGGCTTAAAAGCAGAAATTACAGGTTGCGTGTTGTGACAACATATGCCAAATTCTCACACTACGACTGTAAATGAACCAGACAATGTCTCCAACGGAACCTGGTGCGGAGGAGTATCCCCGAAATCAGTGGTCAAGAACCCCTGAATTATGGTTTATTGTCATTTACGACAATGAGTGGAGTCTCTTGTGACTCAAAGAAGCTAAAGCTTATTAAGAGTACTGTTCGATTGTAAAAATGTACAAAATATGTCTCCTTAGAACTTTTAAATTCCCCAAGAAATAACTAACTGTTTAATTATCTGTCCAAGCCCCAAAATGGTCTCTCCACCTTCACTGGAGTTATTCAATTGCATTTTCCCGGTCCGGAGAATGAAACCCCAAAAGAAAATCAATAATAGAAAGATACTTTTCTGAAAAATCTTCACCTTCCGGATGCAATGCACACCCTGACCTATGTGTTGTCAGGTGTGCTCGTGCTATATTCAACTTAATTACTTCATTTTTGAGGAGAGGAGATAGTTCAGCAAAAATGGATAGAGGAAGCGATTCGAATAACCAAAGAATCCTATATTCTAAAACTGATATGAAATGAGTGAAGAAAATTAATATAAATCCAAAAGAAGCGGGTCGTCACCCAAACCAACAACTAAAATAACAGTAATGAAAACGAAATAATACTTTTGTTCAATACCCAAAACTCTGAGAGAACAGTGAATGCAAAATAAGAAAATCCAAAATAACACTTTCCGGAGAATTCCGGTCCGCCAGACTCGACACAATCCAAAAATGATTATTACTGAAAATTAATGAATAATTTGCTGTCCGGAGAACAATGAAGAGGTTCGGTTATTATTTTATTCATTTACAGACGGCAAATGTACACAACGCAGGGCCGGAGACACCACGTGGGCTTTCACAAGGCCTCTTACCCGCGACACTAGCCGAGACATATATCTCTCTCACTCGCGCCCCCGGAGAACAATGATGAAATAAAAGAAGAAAATAAAGTAATACATCCAAATTATAAATATATCACAAAAATCCCCAATGACTACCGGTCGCTTTTTCCTAATATTGGCGTGGACAACTTGGACGTAGAAATGTGAAGGTGTGATGCTTTTATGGTATTTTATAAGGCCTCGGGTCATTGTAACTCGTTCCCCAGGTCTCATGATGGTCCTCTGCGAAGCTTAGTGGTTCCTCAGTGATGTAGAATGAACCAAAACTACTCATTCATACTGTTCTCTCACGCACATCCACATCATTCTTAATCCAAACCTAACTTCCGCAGTGCCAGGGCATATACCTATTATTCGGATTAACTTATATATTTTCTCCACACACGTCCAATCGACGAAAATACGAATCCCTTTGTCGCACCCCCCCGCCAGATTGAATGTGCCTTCCTCTCAACGTCAGTCTTTTCGTACTCCCGAATACTGGTATTTTATCACAGCGCGGTTGTGTGATCTAATAAACTAACTGAGACCGTTGGAGGTGCATATTATTTAGCAGTGAGCTGTGCACATAAAGGATATGAGGGATACGGAGGCATGATAGTCCGTCAATGTAACGGTCCGGTTGGGGGTGAGATGCGCCTGAAGGAATAGTCAGACTGAGTAGGGCGTGTGGCCAGTTTTTACCGAACGAGTCGCTATGAGGCTGATTCTTCAGTCTCATGGACTCCAAACAACAACGAAAGAAATTGCGAGATTTTCTCGAACTCAAGAGAGTGATGCTGGTCTGCCCAAGCTTAGCCCTCAGATATAGCGGGCCTAATTCGGTTAACATTATATACAAAATAATTAATCCAGATCACATCGAAGTTTCATTTTCCAGCCAACCGAAGTAAGAGCTTGGTGTAGAAAGCCAACGCGTTCCCTCTTCCGCAATTCGGCGGCAAAACCGCAAAAAAAGTAACTCATAAGAAAAGAACCTCTGAATAAAACTAAAATACTAAAAAAAATACCTCGCTTCGCCGCACGTCCGTTTGGAGGCTTCGGATCTTCCCTTCTCAGTATCCCCGAATGATCCTCCAGTATGAGATTATGAGTGACATAAGGTTCCCACATGGAAAAAATATATATACAGAAATATATGTCACTTATATCCGCTTATATGTGGTATACTTTTCGGCAAAAAAATGCAATATTTGAGATATATGTTGGATATATGTGTGTACATATATGCCACCGGGTATACCTAGCATATACCTGGTATAAAAGACGGATATATTCAAGATATAATTCCGGCAAAATCACTATATCTCACTTATAAGTTTTGGCTTATATTTTTTTCTATGCGAGTTGTCTGAACGTTCTTTTACGGAAGCTTTACGGCTGATCGAGAGGTCAAGCGATCGCGTATACTACTCTCACAGCCGATCTGTCTTCACTATTCGGAATCGCTGCGACATCACGAATTGCTCGCTCCTGGAGTGGAGGTTTGCAACCTGAGGTAGGGAGTAGTGAAAAGAGAAGGTTGTGTCATATTTACAGGGTGTCCCATAGCATGTGACCAAAGTAAATTGCGTAGAATACCTCAAGGTGGCAGTGCAGTCTAAAGTCTAATATATGATTGAAGTGGAGACTCTCCGCAAATGTCATTCATGCTGCAGTCGCTCGGGAATTCCAGCTCTAAAATGGAAAATTTAACCATCGAACAAAAATCATTCCTCATCAAATCATATTACCGAAAAGGAGATTCAGCTACTGCAGCTATAAGAGCATCTCATTCTAAGTATGGCACACACACTGGAGTGTCTGATTCGAGTCTCAAATGGTAAATAAAGTAAATGAACTAATAAAAAAATTTTGTTTTCTTCTTTTGTTGAAAATTGATGCACTTTTCGACCAGTTATGGATATTTTCAGAATAATTAAGAAATTTGATCAGTACGGTACACTAGACGATAGAAGGCATGAGCATCCTGGTCCTTCACGTACTATAACCACGGATGAAGTTGTCCGCACAACTGAAGAACATTTCAAAAAATATCCAAATGATACTCTTCGAAAGGCTTCTCAAACCTTGAGAGTCTCAAAAACTTCACTTCACCGCATCTTGAAAGTGTTTTTAAACTTCCATCCCTATAAAATTTCTGTACATCAATTTTTAAGTGAGAAGGCGATGGCTCGCCGTGTGCAATTTTGCCAAGAACTTCACAATTTTTTTGAATCCAAGGAAATGAAGGCACAGAATATCATCTTCTCGGACGAAGCACATTTCTACTTAGATGGCTTAGTAAATAAACAAAATTTTCGCTTTTGGGGGACTGAGTCACCTCATGTTATTGAAACCAAGTCCTCACACTCGAAAAAAGTCACTGCATGGGCGGCAATTACAATAAAAGGTATTTTCCTTGAATTTATTGAGAGTCCGACAATCAGTGCTGATATTTACTGTGAGTTCTTGAAGAAGAACTTCTTTCCTTGGGCACGAAAAAATCAGTTGATCAAGAATGTCTACTTCAGGCAAGATGGTGCCGCCCCACACAGGACTGCTGGAGTATTTGAAATACTTTTTTCCGTTTACGGCACTCGTGTGTTAGGCTTAGATTATCGTAAATATGCCCATGAGGTTATGGAATGGCCGCCTTACAGTTCGAACTTAAATCCCTGCGATTCTTGCCTATGGGGTTTTCTCAAGGACAAGTGCTATGAGAAGCATCGGACGACGGTGGGAGAGTTGCAAGACGCAATTAGGGATGTTATCCGAGCTGTTGATAAAAACAATACAGCGCATCTATACCAGTTTCGAACGCAGGATAGAGTTCTGTAGTACAAGTGATGGCGGACACTTGGAAGGAATTGTATTGTAATTTGCCGAATGTTCCTTGTACAATAAAAAAAAAACAATTATTTACATTTTACTGTATCCAAGTTATTTGCAATTTACTTTGGTCACGTGCTATGGGACACCCTGTATACGAGCGACAACAGCTGACACTACTGTTGCCCTCTCGTGACGCTCCCTGGCCTCTCCAGAAAACGTCCTTCCTGGCATCTCATTTTATTTCCTTCGCTCTGCCAGCAGCGAATACTCGTCCTCATCTTCGAGTTCATCGGCGTCTCGTCCAGCTTCCTCAGCGAGGGGTCAGGCTTGCCTCTGCGGTTTTGATAACTCCGCTTCTGCAGGTACTAGCTCAACTATTTGAGTTGTCAACGTACTTCTCCGGAGAACAGTACCTTCCGTCCCGACCCCTCTAATAGCTCCGATAGTTTCCTTAAGTCCTTTGTCCCAGCTTTCATCGTGGGCAGGCGGCATCGCCCTCGATGAGGGAACTGAAGAGTCATGAGCAGCAGCCTGAGAGTGGGATTCTTTCGTGATCGACTAGCCATGATCCTCAACTTCTTCCTCCGTTTGATCCGAAGAATGGTTTGTGATCCGAGGGCCCTCTAGCTCGACGTTCATACTTGTAGTAATTTCCTGCGTAATTTCCGGATAATTTCCCAGGAACCGTGCAGGTTGAACGTAGTCGTCCACCTGATTTAGTGGTTCAGTGCTCAGGGCCTTGAGGTCAACTTCATAACGTACTACCAGTTCATCGTGCGCGGTGGGTGAACAGTCGATGTACTCGTACTCCTCCGTGACATGTAAGGTGCTGTCGATGCTACTTGGAGTGTTGTCTAACTCAACGTTTTTACTTCTGGAGAACTCCTGAGTAATTGCCGGAGGGTCGATCCGCCTTGATGGTTCGATCCTCGACGCCTTGAGGTTGTCTTTTTTTAGAAGTACTACTAATGCACTCTGCGTAATTCATGGAATTTCAGCAATTTTGGCGATAAGGCTTTCTCTCGAGATAAAATGAACCACACTTTCACATGCAAGAGCTTTCTCTTCTATCGGAATGGCACCCTCTGAGAGTCCCTCCACGCGTTCCTTCTGTGGTATCTGGGAGCCTATATTCTGAGTCAGCCAACATTCGTCGTGGGCCATAGATGGCGTATTCACCCAGGCCACTTTACAGAACTCTTCCTCCCTTTTCGGAGAGTTTGAAGACTCCGTCGTGCTATTCTGACGATCACCAGATTCTTCGGAGCTACTTGTAACTACTTCATCATCCGGAGAGGTAGAACTCCCTACAGAATCTTGATCTTAATGGAGTAGTTCGGACAGGAACAATTCCGTCGGGCCGCTGCGATCTCTGTTTCTCACAGTGGGCTTTGATAATATCCGGAGTCTTATTCGGAGATGGTCGCAACTGACTATCGGAGCTCGTCAATCCTGGGCCAGGGTACTGATCCTTCTTTCTTTCTTCCTTTCTCCGGGTGGTGAGAGGAGGTACAACAAAGGATTGTGACTGATTGTCCTACTCCACGTTAGTTTGCTAGTTTTCCCGGGTCTATTTCTCCAGGAACTCAGGGACGCTGGCTCCGAAATGGCACGGGGTCGTGTCGATAATTCCTTTGACCCATCTGGATATCGTAGTCTCCAGTTCTTAACGGGGGACGAGGATGTCAACTGATCGGGCCTGGAAGAGTTCTCACTCACTTTTGGGCCTCTTTTCCAAAAACGCGAAGACTCTGGTGTAATTGGAGAACGCCAAGGCGATGTGTCTGACAGTTCCCCTCCTGAGACTCGATCACGGTAATCCTCAGCACAGTCCCTCGATGACGTATTACTCTCTGAGGAAGAGTATCGGGAGGCGCATGAGCCACTGGATACTATTGGTGATGATGAAGGAGTGGTGTGCGGCGACGTTAGGTTGGGAGTCGTTAGGTTGGGACTCCAGGCGAACGTCTATTCCCTGTCTCCTTGTCTGCTGGTATCGTCTCGCTTTCCACTTTAGCTCCAATTGACTTTGTCACCGCGTCATTGGCTTTGTCCGGAGTTCCTTGTCTGCCATTTTCAACTGACTCCGTCGTTCTCGCAGTATGGTATTTAGATGAGGGCACCTCATCTGGTAGGCTTCTGCTACGATGGAACGTGGAGACTGGTGTGCCAGACGGAGTCCTTGATGAGACTACCTCCGGATTACTCTCTGATGCTGGAGTCCTCCAATTCTCAAAGCAGCTGCTTGTCGATGTAGCATTCTCATCTTCTGCGGAGGTGTGCGGAGACTGACAGACTCTGAATGTTGGTGCAGTCAGCTCCGTTGTTATGGAATTCGCCAAAGATCGCCTTATTGACGGTGCACTAACCATACTCTTCTTTACCCAAGAGCTTACTTCCTCTGAGCCGGGAGCAGTTGGCGACAATGGCTTATTTGGTGTTCCTTTTGTAATCAATGCATCCTTGCCTTCGCATGAAGAAGCAAGATCACGCTGGCGAGCTAAGCTCGACAAATTTTCATTATCTTTGTTCCCCTTCGATTCCAGAGAGCTACAGGACGCTGCAACAGTCCGTGGTGATATGGTGTCCTCATTCGCAGGCGCAATACTCGTCGCGGTCGTGTTGATATTCAGGACTGTAACGATGGTCTCTGTATACTCCATCCTCGTGAAGTCTGCGATGTGTGTGTAAGTCCTTGGAATTTGACTTTCCTTGTTCATCTCGGGAGTTACCGCATCGTGGATGTTATCACTAAATTCGGAGTGTTGCATTTCCTCCGGAGTTACGTGCTCCTTCATCAGTAGCTGATATTCCTCTTCGCGGAAGGAGATCAAAGGAATGCTAGAATCCTGTGTTTTCTCCCTCACTGGCTCCTGTAGTTCTTTAGCCGTTCTCTCAGTTGGCTCTAGAATGATTGGACACAGCATTGCCATCTTTTGCGGCTCCAGTATGGGCTCATCAAGCAGTGACGATTCGATAGAAGAGAAAGAGATAAGGTCTTCCTTAACTGACTGAAATTCAATTGTTTCTCCAGGTTTATCAATATATCAATGTTTATCAATAGTTCCACAGACATCGGACTTATTGGGGGTATCAGGGCTTCCACATGTTCGTCCGCAAGATGGGTGTTACGTCTAGTGGAGGCACAACGGGTCTGGTTTTGGAAACTTCCGGAGATTTCCTATCTGCGCTGTTTTCAATACGGTCTCGTCACGGCGGTTCATTAGGCCTTACGGAGGTCTGTGGAACTCCTGGGCCCTCTCTGGTGGTCGTTGCAACCGGAGCCGGTACTGTCACTTACTGTTCCGTTATCTTCGATCGGCAGACCTCTTCTGGGATAATCTGATTGACGGCCGGCGCGTTGACGAGTCCTTTCGGTGCTGTTGGTATTTTCACAGCCTCTAACAGGAGTAATTCAGTTGCCCTAATGGAAGCCTCCGCAACTGATGGAGCTGCTCGGACCGTCGTTGCCTCCGGGGCTGGTACCATCACATTCTGCTCGTTTATCTTCGATGAGAAGACCTTTTTCTGGATGATTACGTTGCCAGCCGGTGATGAGACATGCTCGACAGAAGTTTGGAGTTTTTATGTCATTACGAACTGTGAATTGCGGAGCTATGTTACCAGTCCTTATTAGAGTGGGACTGGGTGATCCGTGTGGTACTGTAGAGGGCATTGGCGGATTGCTGGGGGCAGCAAAGACTGACGTGCCAAAGGTCGCGCAGGCATTAGCCGTCACTGTAGGGTATGGCCTGGCCCGCTCCATTGGTAAAGGTTCTCCGTATCTCGCAGGCCCCAACAAAACCCGGATCTCCCTCCATATATAATCCCAGGAAAGTGCCTGGTTCAATAGGTCTTTTCTTGGTAGATCTAGACGAACACCCAGCCGCAGCATTCTCGTCAATAAGGTCGCCGGCTGCGTATCCAACTGCCAATTCAAATATGCCTCGCACAGCCATATCGATACTGTATCGGGTACTAACAAAAGAGCGTCCAGGGACTCCATTCTCCTTTCAGTCTAGATGTTGACCATTGGAGTCGATCTTGAACACTTTTCCGGAGCGTGAAAAGGGAATAATGGGAATGGAATAGAAACTGTGAAGAAATGATTGAGGAACCCGCAATGTCGAGCAATTCCGGAAAATTTCTCAAATTCGCGGGTTGAGTGATTGCTGTAAATTCTTTCAGTAGAGAAAATCCTCGGAGCACGCGATACCGAGGACAAAAGTTTAGCTCGTACACTCGCCCGAAAGAATCCATGACCAATTCGGGTCTCAGTCAATTCAACTCCTAACACGAAGGATTGTAATTACGGTAATGTCTTATTTAAGCCGCAGATCGGCCTGCCAATGAGGCCGTCGGTATAAAGAACAAAATACGCGAACACTTGGAATCTCTCGAAGTTGAACCCATCTCAAAGTGTCAACTTACAATTGTTTCTTTACCCTTAACATCGTATTGGCTTTAAAACATCAACATCATCCGAGGCTTCTAAACAGTCCGATCAGCGTCTCCACCTTTTATTCTATTGTCTTCACGTCACTGTCCGGAGAAGGTAATTAGCCTCACGTACACTGCTTGAAAATCATCCAAAATCTATGTGTATTAAAATATCTTACGGTGAATAAATATTCCTAACATTCGGAGCTACAACACCGGTTATGACTATACTGTCCCTCAAGACTCCGTAATTATGGAACATTCAGTGAAACTCCGACCTTCAGACTCGTATACAATTAAATTTGATGCAGAAGAATATGAAATTTCGATTCGTTTTTTCTCTGATCCTGAATTTCATGACCAAACAAAAATCAATTAAACCCAATTGTCAATCTCGCTAAACTGAGTTTTGAAGATCCGAGTGGTTACTGAAGTAAGGAGTTATGAATAACGTCATCTTGAGTTTGTAATGTAAGTTCGTAACAGTGTATCTCGAAATGTCCCCAGTACCGAATGTCAAGAATATTCTCCTACAGTGTACGTCGATTCTAGGGATACTAGGAAAATCCAAGATGAAGGATGAAATAATGATAATGGTGCAGCTTCACCACTGAACTAACTGTGAAGACCGGTGCGACGGGTCTGTACTACGTGTGGCGTCGAGTCGATGCTTGACACACGTTTGTGTCCGCTTAACACGTCCGCTGACGTCTATTCGCAAACACTCTCCCTTTTGCTGAACTATCCGAATGATAATTCAATCCAAATAAAATAAATGGTCGAAGAGATCTCAGTACTTCAACTTCAGATTTATAATTCTGTGGGTAGAGGCTCTGATGCCTCAGAATGCTTGAAGCGTAAAAATAAATATACCTTCTATTTGTGACGAGGCAGAATTGGTTAATATTTAACCCTCGTCGTTGTTTGTTATCTAAATTTCAAAAGTTCTTGGAGTCTCCTTATGACTCTACCCTATAGCGAAACAAAACCGGTCTTCCATTTGTCACGACGGAAAATCCGGAGATTATTTCCCTCGCTCAAATATTATGTATGAAAATTGAATGGGGCCTCTGATGGCCCTACGGCTTAAAAGCAGAAATTACAGGTTGCGTGTTGTGACAACGTATGCCAAATTTCCAAAATATGACTACAAATGAACCAGACAATGTCTCCAATGGAACCTGGTCCGGAGGAGTTTCCCTGAAATCAGTGGTCAAGAACACCTGAATTATGGTTTATTGTCATTTATGACAATGAGTGGAGTCTTTTGTGAGTCAAAGAAGCTAAAGCTTATTAAGAGTACTGTTCGATTGTAAAAATGTACAAAATATGTCTCCTTAGAACTTTTAAATTCCCCAAGAAATAACTAACTGTGTAATTATCTATCCAAGCCCCAAAATGTTCTGTCCACCTTTACTGGAGTTATTCAATTGCGTATTCCCGGTCCGGAGAATGAAACCCCAAAAGAAAATCAATAATAGAAAGATACATTCCTGAGAAATCTTCGCCTTCCGGATGCACGCAGTGCAATGCACACCCTTACCTATGTGTTGTCAGGTGTGCTCGTGCTATATTCAACTTAATTACTTCATTTTTGGGGAGAGGAGATAGTTTAATAAAAATAAATAGAGGAAGCGATTCGAATAACCAAAGAATCCTATATTCTAAAACTGATATGAAATGAGTGGAGAAAATTAATATAAATCCAAAAGAAGCGGGTCGTCACCCAAACTAACAACTAAAATAACAGTAATGAAAACGAAATAATACTTTTGTTCAATACCCAAAACTCTGAGAGAACAGTGAATGTAAAATAAGAAAAACCAAAATAACACTTTCCGGAGAATTCCGGTCCGCCAGACTCGACACAATCCAAAAATGATTATTACTGAGAATTAATGAATAATTTGCTTTCTGGAGAACAATGGAGAGGTTCGGTTATTATTTTATTCATTTGCAGACGGCAAATGTACACAACGCAGGTCCGGAGACACCACGTGGGCTTTCACAAGGCCTCTTACCCGCGACACTAGCCGAGATATATTTCTCTCTCACTCGCGCCCCCGGAGAACAATGATGAAATAAAAGAAAAAAATGAAGTAATACATCCAAATTATAAATATCTCACAAAAATCCCTAATGACTGCCGGTAGCTTTCTCCTAATATTATTTTCCGACGTATCGTTTGGTATACACGAAATAATTTAATAAATCGCTCCGCAACTGCACCGACTCGACTTCGCCACGCGGTTACCAAGATGGAGTCGATACTCTCCGTTGACAAGAGTATTTCTCCTGTCGGGGAAGCCGACAAGAGCCCCGAAAGAGCCCAACTTGCCCCCTTTTCTCACGAATAGTAACGTCGCACCAGAAATCACTTATTGACATGTGCACACTCAAGCTAAATATTCCTACTGGCTCACGATGTCGTCGTCCGGAGTGGTTCGCCACGTGCTCGCCCGTTGAATACCGCCTGGTATATTCGCCGAGAAGTTTCTAATTCGCAGAGTATCGCCTCAAATCCCCCGTAGAGTTCCACGCGTTCAATTTCTGACGAATAATTAGACCCACACAAGTTTTAGAAATTAAACGATGTACAACGTCTGACGGTAGAGATGGAAGCGACCAGGAAGACGAAAGTGGTTATTGCCCTCTCGATCACATGCCATCTCGCTCCATTTCTCTTGGGCTTTGACATTGGCCCTGAATTCAAATGATTAGCCAATCCCAGCCTCATTAGCATATTTCGCCAGCCACGTGCTGTGCAGTGGCGCCTTCTAGTCCTCTCAGGTATACACCACTAGTGGCAGGTGGTATATGACGCCTTTCCGGAGGTGAGAATCGCCACGTGGATGAGTTTCGAGAATTGTGTGGGTACTAGATTAGGTTCACTAACAAGGTTTTGACAGGTGCGGACAACTTGGACGTGGAAATGTGAAGGTGTGATGCTTTTATGGTGTTTTATAAGGCCTCGGGCCTTATACCTGTTTCTTATAATTGTAACTCGTTCCCCAGGCCTCATGATGGTCCTCTGCGAAGCTTAGTGGTCTTTCAGTGATGTAGGATGAGCCAAAACTACTCATTCGTACTGTTCTCTCACACACATACACATAATTCTTAGTCCTAACCTAACTTCCGGAGTGCCAGGGCATATACCTATTATTCGGATTAACTTATATATTTTCTCCACACACGTCCAATCGAGAAAAATACGAATCCCTTCGTCACAATTTGTCTGGATGAGAAATTTAGTAGCTTCAAAGGGGCCCACAATAAAATTTTTGAAAAATGCAAATTTTCAAAAAAATAGTAACTTCTGTAAATATTAATATTTTTTGATGACTTTCTTTCCAAAATGTTTTTCCAAAAAAATTGTAATTAAATCCCCGACATGGGACTGCTCATATGGTAAATGTGCTTACTCTACTATGTGGTTTGGACGATATTTCTGTAAAAATGAGTGATTTTTTGTATGACAATTAATCACAATTATTATTTTTCAAAAGATAATAAATGGTAAACATCGAATATCTCATGTTCCTATGGGGTTCCGTCATATATTTGACTAAAATATAAATATGCGAATCTGCCAATTTTGTATATGAATAATTGTATCAAAATTTTAAAAGTTTTTTTTTATTTTTGATGGGAAAGTATAGTCAAATCTAACTCATCTATTGGCGGAGATATTGAGCACTGATTTTTTTTCTTCTAAAAATTTTATTTTCCAATTACGAGTCACTAACTGTAAGAATAACAAAAAAATTTGAACTCATTGATTCTGCCGGAAATTTTCTCAGCTTGTCGAAAACAATATAGTTTTGTAAGTATTTCTGGTGAGTTTGAGTGAGTTTGATGACAGTGCTACAATGGAGGTGTAGTGGTGCCTGCCACGTGGGATCGCACAGGCTCGATTCCTGAGTGAGTTCTGGTGAGTTCTGGTGAGTTTCTGTATGTTCGTATGGAAAACTGAAAAAGAAAGTTTCAAACGATCATTTGGGGTCGTTCCCCACCTTTTTTGGTTCCTTGGTTTTTTCCATTGGAAAGCTCAAAAAACTTTCCTTAAAATATATATTTTTATTTTTGGTTCTCTCCCAAACTCGAAAGGTAAAATGCAGACAGGAACAAAATGTTTGTCCTCCCAAAAAATTCGTCTTTCAAAAATACCTCGAAATGTAAGGGGGATAAAGATTTTTTGTACAAATCTTTTTTATAGAGCAGAATGATATCTACAAAAAAGCTCCTATAAAAATTTCTCCATCTACCGTATATTCAGAGATATTTATTGAAAAATCATCTCCAGATTCAGTTGCCAATTAGTTTTTTTACAATATCTTCGGATTGAAGCGAAATATTGATTTCTCAGTAAAGACTTTTCTGGTGGGGAAGAATGAGACCTACAACAAAGGTTATCAATAACTCCCTCTACCTTCTTCATGTCTTCACCTCTGAATTAAGTCCTGTGCCAGGTTACGATATCCATGAGATTTGATTTCTACTAATTAATGCTCAATAAATCATAAAAATGAAGGTCATTTTCCGGGATTTTATTCATTTTCCGAAATGGGTACATCGTTCGAGTTCCATGCAGATTACAGAAGACTTTTTCTCACCCAACTGAAATACTCTTTTATATTTGGAGACTGTGGGATGAAAGTCTACAGTGCTGTTAAAACCTTTCGAGATATAAAATGGATATGCAAAAGACAATAGAGATTGTAACGAGGATTTTCAGCGAATTATGAATAATGAAAAAGGAAGTTCAGCGAATTCAATTGAGTGAGAAAAAAAAGTCTCTTCTAAAATTTTGAGGCAATTTGTCGTATACAGAATTGGCGTAAAAGAATGGACGGATGCGCAATTCTTATAGTAGTATATACTCCAATTGTCACATTTTTATTGAATTTTCAAGTATTTGAAACCTCATCAATGAAAATTTTAATCCCCAAAAAAAAAAATTTTGCAAAAAAAATCGTCAACAGTGAGTACGAGCGTTCTGTTCACAAAAAGTGCAAAGGAGTGAATACATAGAGGTTTTGAATACAACTAAAGAAAACCAACGAAAACATGGAAATTATGAAAATAAAATGATGAAAACGAGTTAATAAAAAATTCCAAGTCAACCAATTTGCCATACGGGTTAAGCTTTTAAAAAATCGCACGCCAAGATGGTTGACTTGGAACAGTGATTCACCCATTCTTGTCAACTCATTTTTCCTAAAGAATGGAGGAACCTGAGGCAAAGTGAAACGGTTGTCATCGAATCGAAATCCCAGTACCTTTGTTTATAAACAAGGATATCAAGCGAGAAATCAAGAATTGAAGATCATAACAAATGTTCTACTTGACTCCATTGAGATAGTATTGTAGTCCCGAGTATTCAAGTATAAGTAAACGGCGTGTTTATAATCCACCAATCACTTTTGAATATCGGCGTGACGTCCGACAATACAGTCAACTCCCTACACGCATCGGAAGACAGTAGCAGTGGTACCAACTTTCCCACTATAGTTTCCTATTAGAGAGCTTAGAGAAATGAATCGATGAAAATTCCAATACCTGATTTAAAGGGTACCCATTCTTGGCGACGGGATGCAACTGCGCCCCTTGATATGGGAGGAGCGTACCCGTTATTGGCGACGGGACGCAACTGCGTGCCTTGATGTAATTTTACTATCCTAACGGAAATATCAACATTTGAAACCAGTGATGGGCATCACTAAGCACATTAGTACTGATATTCCTGAGTAAAGTACTAAATATGCGCATGCTTGGGAATTAGTCCTCCGTCAAGGCCAACAAGTTTTCAAGTTGCTTCGAGAGTACTCAAAACTATTAAATCACAAAAGGCTTTAGCCCTTGTAACTATTTCAGTACCTAGTCGCTGATGGAATTAGCACTTAAAAATATCTAAATATTAAATCCCCTAAGGATGAGTCCTTAGCATTTAGCAAAATCACCGATGCAATTATGAACGTAATCACTAACAAGTTCGAACACGTTTCAATTAATTTGAATAGATAGAAAAAACGAATAACAGTTCTAGAATTATTACCCTGATGGTTCATACCCAGAGTTGGACTCTGGGTAATCTCCACAAACCCAGTCTGAGTTGGGAGGAAACCCAGAGTTGAGGTTAGGTGCCGAATGTCGGTTGAACTCTGTAAACAGAGTAGATCCCAGAGTTGTGAAACTGATTGTTAAACAAATGTTAAATATTGTTTCAGAGATGGAAGGCAGGGAGGGGGGAATAATAACATTGTTAGTGATTCTGGGGTCAATTTCTCATATAGAAGAGATGCCAAAGGGCATTCCAACAATGTTATGTCAACTCTGGGTTTAACTCCGGACACAGTCTTGATCCCAGAGTTAAACCCAGGGTTGTTATTACATTGTTAAAATGACCTTTGTTCTCTCCCCTAGAGGAGAAATTGACCCTTCAATAATGTCATAAGACAACCTCTCCTCCCTCACCTCTTCATTCAATGAAATTTACGACTTGTTCAGCAATAATTATACAACTCGGGGATTAAGACTGTTAGACCCAGAGTTGCCTTAATATTGTTGAAATAATCACCAGCAACTTCCCTAAGTGGAAAATTAACCCTAGAATCACTTAAATAATGTCATGAGACCCCCTCCCCTCCCTCACCACTTCATTTAATAACATTAACAACTTGTTCAACAATAAAAAGTAACACTCTAGGATCTAGACGGTGTCCAGAGTTAAACCCAGAGTTGACATAACATTGTTGGAATGCCCTTTGGCATCTCTCCTACATGAGAAATTGACCCCAGAATCACTCTAACAATGTTATTATTCCCCCCACCCTGCCTTCCATCTCTGAAACAATATTTAACATTTGTTTAACAATCAATTTCATAACTCTGGGATCTACTCTGGGTACAGAGTTAAACCGGCATTCGGCACCTAACCTCAACTCTGGGTTTCCTCCCAACCCAGACTGGGTTTATGGCGATGACGCAGTCTGGGGAACTCTGGGTCAACTCTGGGTATGAACCATCAGGGTACAGAACTAAAAATCCTAGAATTTCACTGCAAAACACTTATGGTTAAATTTCACATGATTAAGTAAACACTTTTCAAACACCTGGGTGTCCATTCTGTAGACATTTTCTAGAATTTAAAAGTGTCTGAATCGATGAACATATTTCATTTTCAGATACCTCTGTTTGTAAACAAGATGCATCGAATCAATTTCGATGACGCAATTTTTGGCAAAAAAAAAACAATCCTTCCTCAATTCTTTGGTGTCATCGATGCGAGGAGGGAGTGGAATCCATACACCAATGCACGTGCAAATTCTAAATAAATTCTTGAAAATGAGAGATTCCGAAGTTAGGCTGAAGGGAACGCTTTTGCAATGACGCAATTTTTTCGAACAAAAAATGTTGTTTTCCTCAATGTTTTGTGCCATTGACGCTGTGGAAAAAGATCTATTAATTCTACAGAGAGTGCTGGACATTTTTCCCAGCCAACAATTTACTGGTAAATTTCCGAATATTTACTGGTCTTGGGAGTACTTTTAGATGAGATCGGTAAAAATTGTTGTCTAGACAGGAAATTCTAGAATTTTTAGAGAGTTCGGAGTATCTCGAGAGATTTCAAAAATTTTCTATGGTACCTGCTCTTTTATACAACTTAGCACAATAATTCATAGTAGCCTACGGGTGGACATCAAAACTAATGGACATTTAATTTAATTTGATTAATTTATTTGTAGAAAACCCAAAAACGTTGGCCAATGACAGGGTTCAAATCTTTACACGGTAATCGCTTCCGATCAAAATAAATAAAATTTACATCGTTTAGTTATTAAAAGTATACAAAGATGGCAAGTATTAAGTATCAGATACAAAGCAGTTAGTTATAATAGAGTACCATGACGGTGAAACTGGCCTCCCATCCTCCAAATTTGAAAATGGAAACTTTTGGAAGGGACTGTCCACCAAATTATCTAGAATTTTGAAATTTTTTAAAAATACAATACGCTTCTTAAATATTTTTTTCACACCCCTGCACGGAAAGTTCATACTTTCCTCCCTGATGCGCGGGAGGAAAGTCAGCACTTTCCTCCCACTCATCAAAGAGCAAAATTCGACAGGAGAAAAATAAAAAAACATCTAAAACTTTATCTACATAGGCTGTAAATATCCCTCCGTCAATTTCGCGGAAGTCGGTTATGTTCGATTAGTTCTACTCCACTCCGGCGTAGGGCACTCTACTGCGACGTAAAAATATCTAATCGAAATTACCATGACAGGAGGAATCAGGGCGATCAATTGAATGGGCTACGGGAGGCTAATTACAATTCAAATAATACTCTATATTTCCTTGAATTTTACATCAATTCTCTACAATGATGACTGCCTTTTATCTTTATCTAGGGAATGGGTAAGGCCAGGCGACGTTGGGATGACTGTAAAATTGTGAACAAAAGGCGACTCGTGTCTGAGGATTGATTCTGAATAGTTTACAATAATTTCTTCGAATGATAATTAGGGACAATAGAAAATATGGGCTCACCGTTGGGGGGAAAAGGTATGGGAATTAATTCTGGGAGAGAGGGAAAAAGGTAACTGGTACTTACGACAACTGCCGATTACTATTCCTGATGACTCCACGTCAAATTACACCTCCCTAGGAATTCCGGGCAAGTCCAGGTGATGCTGTGAGCCTTCCTTATCCCTCCACAATTCCGGGATATGGGCTCGAACGTTCTCTTTCTTTTGGGACGTTCTCTTTCTATCACTCCTTATCCTTTTATTATCATAATCTCTCAATGTCAATCCTACTGTCATAGGTCAGTCAAATAAGGACTTTATTTTGGTTGAAATCAAGGATGATAAAAGAAGGATAAAAACCATAACATATCATGCGGAAAAATGACATGAAACACATACTAAGTTTTTGAGATTCTAGCGGACCGGGAAATTGTTGAAAAAAAATCAAAACTGCAAAATTACGCGTCCGCACGACCTTTTTTGCTTTCCGCTGGCCAAATCATAATAGATAGGATAAAAATCCGAAAGACATAATTTGTAGAGCATTAAATTTCCTACAAAAAAGTCAGTGGCGGCATATTCCTGATTCCAACCGTTGGGCCGCCAAGCGCGTTCAAAGTTGAATCACGGAAAAGCTGATTTTCTGCCAACACCGAAATAGTTATTTTCATCACAAGGTCCACAAAGTATTTTCTGACGAATGTGGCTTTGTAGGCCGAGCCGAAGGCGAGATTCGTCAGAAAATACTTTTGGACCGTGTGATGAATGCAATTTTTCGTCAGAAGGCCCGTAAACCGCGATCAAACCGAGCGAAGCGAGGTTAGAATCGCGGTTTACCGGGTCTTCTCACGAAAAGTCCATTTCAGTTACAAAATGCAAATAATGTATGAAAATGTTGATTAAAAAATCCGAAAAAATCCGGATGCATCTTGACCCTGCGCAGAATGTCTCCGCGAGAAGATTTTTTTTAAAGTTATTTTCAGATTTTTCAGCCATTTAATTTTTTTCTTTTTTTTCGTTTTTTAACCAAAATATGTCATAGTATAACTTTTGATTCAGTCATCTGACGGGAATGAAAGGAATTGCCGTTTTTTTTTCGTCCCTGCTCTTTATTTTCACTATGTTGACATTCTCACTCAATTTGCATATTTAACTATAAATTTGTTGATAAACTAAAAAAAGCCAATTTTTTTAACATATCATGTAACTGGAAAAATTTTTGGTTCCGCTGAGTAGCTTTATACCAAATTTGAATCAGTAGGATCATTCCTGAATTCTTTCAAATTTTTCCGCGCATTTGTTAACATAGATTTTTACTTGAAAAAAGATTTTTTTTCATTTTTTTCATTTTTTCGATCTC
Source organism: Diachasma alloeum (assembly GCF_001412515.2). Classification (NCBI taxonomy): domain Eukaryota; kingdom Metazoa; phylum Arthropoda; class Insecta; order Hymenoptera; family Braconidae; genus Diachasma; species Diachasma alloeum. Next base: position 249,209 of record NW_021680657.1, read on the forward strand.
AAAAAATTCTTTGATTTTTTAAAGATTTTTTCATGTCTTGGAATTTTTTCATATTTCTAAACTTATGTTATGAATTTTTTTCACCTGGATACGTCTATGATTTCAATATGGAAGGTCATTTTGGGTAACGGTCCTTACGTGCAGCGCCATCTATCGGAATTCTAGAACATTCTAGATATTTACGAGGTAATTCGAGAAGTTTCTTGAAATTTCGAAAAAATTCTAGGAATTTCGAGAAATTCAGGGAATTTCTAGAAAATTCGAGGGAATTCATGGAGTTTCTAGAAAATTCGAGAGAATTCCAGGAGTTTCACAGAAAATTCGAGGGAGTGCAAGGAGCTCCTAGGAAATTTGAGAAACAAGGGATGACCATGGACGTATCCGCGTGCAATTACATTTGTATCGAAGATACAGCCGCCTACAATTTTTTTAGATTTAAGGAAAAGTACTCGTAGCGCGGCCCCCACTCCTGACGTTTTCCGTGTAGCGGAACGTCCCCAAAAGTTTCCATTAGTTCGTTATCAATATAAAAAAGCAAAAATTACAGCAACCTTTTTTATCAACAATGAAATGCACAAATTCAATGGAAATTTCTGTTTTAAACCTCTGTCATTACGGTGCAAATTGGATAAGAAATTATATTCATGAAATAGTTTTTTCTAGAGGAGGGTGGGGCAAAAACCATACCCACTCTCTTTATCTCTTTGTCACTTAATGGACTGTCATTTTTGTTTTAATCATATGATATTTACTTTGAGAGCTACATTTTCTGTTTCGTTTTTCGACGATCAGATGAAATCTTTTCTAATTTTGGTTGACACCGTGGCTTGAATGTTATTCAACGATGCATTTTATCCGAAATTCTTTTAGAACTATTCAATTTCAGTTATCATCAGTATTTATATTTATGTTCAACGGTTTTTTATTTCTCGAAATAAAAAACCACTGCACTGACTAGGGTTGATAATTAGATCAATTTGAACTTTTTTACATTCAAATAAACCGTGAAAGTAAATTTTCAAAAATTATGGAGAAAAAAAATTGTGCAATTCTTATGTAAATCAAATAAATGAACTGTTGCCATTATTATCTTCAAACTTCGATAAAATAGCATTGGAAACAATTTGTCAATGTACAATTGAATGATTTTGAACCATCATATTTGAAGAAACCATTGGGAAGCTTCCTGGGAAATTGATGAAAAATTCATGAAAATCCAAAATGTAGGAAGTATCATAAAAATCAAACCTACAGATATAGCTATCGTAATAATCTTTCAACTTCCACAGAGTGGTATTAAAATTGAAATTTTAAGCTATGATTGAATCAATTTGAAGCATGATATCCAAAGATATGCCCGAAATTCTAATTTTCAATGAATGAAAAATGTTTCCAATTTTTTATATAAATGGAAACAACGATTAATGCTATTACCTCCATCTTCGAACTCGGTCGAAAGGATACCCAAACAATCATTTTAAGCCATCATTCAATGATTTCAAAAATTTTTTTTTAGCTATCGTAGGACAACTAATTTTAAAAAAACATGAAAAAAAAATCAAAATTGAAAAAAAAAATGAATGAATCTAATTTTAATTTATGTTGATGGATAGGGTTCAACGATACCTACATTTGAAAAAAAAAAAAAAAAAGATTGAATTCCATTAATTCATTGGCGAATAATTCAAGGAAAATCTTAGACGCCAACATACACGCATACATATACACACGGACACGGTCCTAAATTGCATTTTCGGACTTTTTGAATCATAATGGGTCGATATAACACAAAAAAACCGAAACTTAAATTTGAACGATTATAAGGCTTCCATTCGGAAACAATCAAAAAATTTTCCTTTTTTTAAATTGAAAATCGATGTTAACAAATGCAATGAAAAATTTGAAGAAATTCAGGAATGATCCTCCTGATTCAAATTTGGTATAAAGCTACTCAGCATAACCAAAAATTTCTCCAGTTAGACGATATGTTGAAAGAATAGGCTTTTTTTTAGTTTATCAACAAATTTATAGTTAAATATGCAATTGAGTGAAAATGTCAAAAAAATTGTAAATAAAGAGCAGAGAACGAAAAAAAATCAGCAATTTCTTTCATTCCCGTCAGATGACTGAATCAAAAGTTATACTATTGCAAATTTTGGTTAACACACGAAAAAAAGAAAAAAAATGAAATGGCTGAACAATCTAAAAATTATTTAAATGAAAAATCCTCTCGTGAAGATATTCTGTGAAGGGTCAAGTTGCATCCTGAATTTTTTCGGATTTTTTAATCAACATTTTCATACATTATTTGCATTTTGTAACTAAAATGGACTTTTCGGTGTCGGCAGAAAATCAGCTTTTCCGTGATTCATCTTTGAGCGCGCTTGGCGGCTCAATGGTTGAAATTAGGAATATGCGGCTGCTGACTTTGTTGTAGAAAATTTAATGCTGTAAAAATTATGTCGTAGGATTTTTATCCTATCTATTACGGTTTCGTCAGCGTAAAGCAAAAAAGCTCGCGCGGACGCTTAATTTTGCAGTTTTGAATTTTTTAAAACAATTTCCCGGTCCACTAGAATTCCAAAAACTTAGTATGTGTTTCATATCATTTTTTTTGCATGATATGCTATGGCTTTTATCCTTCTTCTATCATCCTTGATTTCGAAGTCGTAATTTGACTGGCGTATCAGGATGGTCGGGACACAAGTGTCTTTCTTTTCCGGTTGTCTGGTGGTTCTCTCCTTTTCGGGACTTCTCGGACTCCAGGGGAGGGTGTATCACAGGGGCGGCCTCAGGATGATGGTGGAAATATCTTCAATCTCTTATCCATCCTCAATGGTCAATTTGCCAGCAATACGTTGTAGCCAAAAGGTATAAAATAGATGTAAAGTCTTGAAACTTGGGTACTTAATGTATTTTGATATGCTGAAACTGAATATGTATTTTTTGAAAATAAGTTAGGCCTTCAATAGTTATTAACAATTTTTTTGAATTTTTATTTTACATCGCTTCAACACGGTTGAGTATATTGCGATGATAATCAAGACGTAAAAATGGTTAGATCTCACCACTCTACCTGACCGGGATTTGAACTCGGAACCTTGCACACATGAGGCAACGACCTTACCCACTGCGCCAGGCCATCGGGCTATTAACAGCTCCATTGTTTAAATGCGTTTATTGTCGCCATTTTGATTCGTATGAAAAAAAGTTTCCATCAATAAATGTTCTTTGAAATCTTAAGAATACAACCATGTTCGATTTTTTTTTAATCCGTTGATTTTTGGAGAAAATATGATAATTTATACTTGAAAGATATTGAAATCTACTCTAATACTTTCAATGGCTCACCCGTTCGGGCTTCTGATGCAAAATTAATGACCAAAATAGCCTCGGAGAAGAAGAAAGTTTAAACAAAAATGTTCCATAAAAAGACAATGAATGGAGTTTCTTTATTGTTAGAAAAAGAACCAGTTGTCCCGGAACTTTGGCGTTTTGAATAATGTACGTGCTCTGTCGAGGTTTGCCTCTCTGAGGGGCTTAAAGAGTACCCTGTTTTACAATGAATTTTCAATAAAAATGATTTTTTTAATCATTACTACATATATACATAACCAATGATTATTCGTTGTGAGGTATTTTTCCAAGCGCGTCTGCGGGATTCAGACGCGTGGTTCTCCACGAACTTTCAGCGACCCTTTTGGACTCTCTCAACCCGGAATTAGAACGACGGGAACGAGAGGAGACAAAATGCCAGAAAGGGCGCCAGTCCTTTTAACCGCCAAAGGACAAGGTCACACCGTTGAGCCGCGTTCCACGGCTAGCTCAGATAACCGCGGAGGCGTGTGGGAACAGGCTATAATGAGCGTACTCAACAATATGCAATTGTTTACAAAACAAAACAAAATATATTTTCAAATCATAAATTAAGTGTGATCTTTTACGCGTCCATACGAGAGTTAGCGTAGGATTCTGTACACGTGCGGGGGAGGACTCCCGCGAGCAAAGACGCTATACAAACCAAAAAAAAAATGTCACTAACCTAGTGATACTAATTAACGAAAAGAAATAGTAATAACTTTAAAAATGTGTGGGAGACGCTAAGACGCGAGGATCACCCGCCAGCGACGACGACGCGAGAGCCACACGAATGAAGAAATTGAACAAAGTTCCAAAATCAAAACCGATAAACGGCAACAATATGAATGGAATAATTAATATTCACTAATGAAAATAAAGGAATGAGGCCAAAGGCCACTGAGTGCCGCGTCCCGAAGGCAAAAGGCTTGAATTTTAACACTCAAACGGTGTCCAAAATGGCCACCGGAGAGATGAATCGAAAAACTACGCGAGCACTCACAAATTAAATCACGCTCACCGTTTGATACGCGAGAAACTCCAGGGTAAACTCGTCTGGACCCTCAGTACGGCGACGTCAGGAAAAGGCCGGAAAATCCAGGCACACCAAAGTAATAATTGTTTTAACAATTTAAAGAAGCTCAAAGAGCATAATANCTTTCAATTGCGCAGAGCGACTTAATATGGCTGAACCCCACCGAAGAGTGTGCGTCGGGGCCGTACATCGCCCCGAGGAACCTCAAAATCTTTTCTACCCCCACCCCGATCACGCGATGAAGCGCGGAGAATCCGCGTTATTATATGATTTTGAATTGGGAATTTTAAAATTGTCATAATTCCCAGTTCTTGAGTCCCAGAGAACTGATACCTGCGCTGCGCGGTCGGTGGATGTGATCCGCATTGAACAGCGCAGAAGCCAACATAATCCGATGCTCCCTCCATGTNCGAAACGTCGGCGCAATGCTGAAACTCAACGCGGCATCCATCCGGAAGCCAACCACGTCAAATGCCGAACTTATTTGCAAAAAAAAATTACATATTCAGGACATCAAAATACCTAAGATATCTAAGTTTGAAGACTGTACATTCGATTTCATACCTTTTGGCCTCAGCGCATGGACTATAGCTGGATAGTCTACTATACGCTATACCACCTTTCTGTGGACATGAAAAGGGCGGCAGGATTTGGTGATCGGAATTTGTTTTCGGGGGTGGGGNAAGCCAACATAATCCGATGCTCCCTCCATGTGGCAGCATGAGTTTTTTACTGGGCGGCCTTGCGCCCCCGACCCATCGGTGAGGCGGTGGGGGTTCGCACGTAGAGGCCTGAGATGCCTACTGGCGTGCGTCGATCGTCTCTTGCGTCCTTCGTGGTGTGAGTCTCCNGTGATCGGAATTTGTTTTCGGGGGTGGGGAATCCGAATTTCTTGGTGTTTTTGTGATCCCAGGAGGCAATTGTTAGTTATAAACAATTTTACCTCAATTTTTGATGAAAAAATGATTTTTCATGCAAACCATGAAATATACAGAAAAATGTTTCAAATAAAAGTTGTTCGTCTTTTTCATACGAACAAAACGCTTTTTGATTTATCGAAATCGGCCCAGTGGCTCGCACGATATTCATTAATTAGTGGGCATTTTTAATGAACAAATGATTTTTNTCGTATATAACTTTTTTTACAAATAAGCAGTGCCATAAATAGTTATTATTAATGAGATGTGATTTTCATTTCTGGGGTTTAGTAATGTGATTGTTAATAATTATTTATGGCACTGCTTATTTGTTAAAAAAGTTATATACCAATAACCATTGGTTACGTATGTATATGAAGTATTTCACGCCAAATGAGTAAACCGCTGACCCTCACCCTCTTGGAAATTGATGGCGATTTTTTCTACGATNGGCTCGCACGATATTCATTAATTAGTGGGCATTTTTAATGAACAAATGATTTTTTATGAAAACGATAAGAGATATCGGAAAACGTTTCCAATAAAAGTTGTTCGTCATTTTCATACGAATAAAACCGCTTTTGATTTATCGAAATCGGCCTAGTAATTCGCGCGTTATTTGTTCATTAAGAACGCCCACTAATTAGCGGATAGCGCGCGAACCACTGAGCCGATTTCGATAAATCAACCGCTGTTTTGTTTGTATTGAAACGACGAACAACTTTCATTTGAAATATTTTTCTGTATGTTTCATGGTTTGCATGAAAAATCATTTTTTTATCAAAAATTGAGGTACAATTGTTTATCACTAACAATTGCCCACTGGGATCGCAAAAACACCGAGAAATTCGGATTCTCCATCTCCGAAAACATAAATTCCGATCATCAAATCCTGCCGCCCTTTTCATGTCCNTTTTCTACGATTTTTTTTCAATAACTCGAGTTCTATCCATCCAATTTTGATTTATTAAGCGTCAAAATTTTTTATTTTTTACTGCCTATAAGAATATTTTTAGTGAATTTTTTTTTTCCATCTCTAGATGCGCATAATAACGACTTTTCAAATAAAAAAGTTGAAAAACTTGAATTTTGCAAATTACGTCACGGATGATTTGTTTAATTTTTTTTCAGTAATTCTGATAATCAAAACAACTATTTTGAGCCATCATACAAGTTGGGCATTGTCCTGGATCTATTTTATTTTCAATTTTTTCTTTTCGAAATTCCGTAAATTTGGTCGCAACACCTCAAAATGGCGTTGATTGACTTTGATCATAGACAGTATGAAGTGAATTTGATTGTATACCTATATATTACATATTTTTTCGATACATGATCGAAGTCGTTTTGTGGTGTTTTAACCAAATTTGCGAAATTTCCAAAAGAAAAAATTCAAAATAACATAGATCCAGGAGGATGCATAACTTGAATGACAATTCAAAATACTTGTTTTGATTATGAGAATTACTGAAAAAAAAATTTTGAATATCAACCGTGACGTAATTTGCAAAATTCAAGTTTTTCAACTTTTTTTTAGAACATTCGTTATTATGAGCCTCTAGGAATCGAAAAAAAATTACTAAAAATAGACGTATAGGCGGTAAAAAATTGAAAATTTTGATGCTTAATAAATCAAAATCGGACAAATAGAACTCGCGTTATTGGAAAAAACGGAAAAATGTGAAAAAAAATCACATCTTTTCACCGGGCAGCCGAAAAAATCTGAAAAAATTTGAGAGATAGTTTTTCAACCTCCCCGATCATAGAAAAAATCGCCATTCATTTCCAAGAGGGTGAGGGTCAGCGATTAACTTTGACGTGGAATAGCTCATATATTAATGATAAAAAAAATCATTTTTTATTGGAAATTCATTGTAAAACAACTCTTTAAGCCCCTCAGAGAGGCAAAACTCGACAGAGCACGTACATTATTCAGAACGCCAAATCTCCGCCAAAAATGGTTCTTTTTCTAAAAATAAAGGAACACTCCATTCATTGTCTTTCTATGGAACTTTTTTATTTAAACTTTTTTATCTCCGAGACTATTTTGGTCACTAATTTTGCATCAGAAGCCCGAACGTATAAGCCACTGAAAGTACAAGAGGAGATTTCAGCATCTGTCAAGTATAAATTATCATATTTTCTCCAAAAATCAACGGATTTAAAAAAATAGAACATGGTTGTATTTTTAAGATTCCAAAGACCATTTTTTATTCGAAACTTTTTAATATGAATCAAAATGGCGGCAATAAACGCATTTAAAAGATTAAATAGTTAATAACTATGAAATGCCGAACTTAGTTTTGAGGCTTTCGCGGCCATTATTAATGACGTGGTTGGCTTCCGGATGGATGCCGCGTTGAGTTTCAGCATTGCGCCGACGTTTCGCAAACATTGCAGTCTGCATCTTCAGGGCTATGAGCTCCGATTCTGAGCTCCGATGTGTGGGGGCAGTCCTTATATACCTTCCCTTGTGGTGGTGGGAGAAGGGGAAGGGGGGGGG
>NW_021680657.1:259086-265411 GCF_001412515.2 Diachasma alloeum
TTTTTAATTGACCAGCTGATCAATTAAAAACATATGATTGGCTGACCCCCCCCCCTTCCCCTTCTCCCACCACCACAAGGGAAGGTATATAAGGACTGCCCCCACACATCGGAGCTCAGAATCGGAGCTCATAGCCCTGAAGATGCAGACTGCAATGTTTGCGAAACGTCGGCGCAATGCTGAAACTCAACGCGGCATCCATCCGGAAGCCAACCACGTCAAATGCCGAACTTATTTGCAAAAAAAAATTACATATTCAGGACATCAAAATACCTAAGATATCTAAGTTTGAAGACTGTACATTCGATTTCATACCTTTTGGCCTCAGCGCATGGACTATAGCTGGATAGTCTACTATACGCTATACCACCTTTCTGTGGACATGAAAAGGGCGGCAGGATTTGGTGATCGGAATTTGTTTTCGGGGGTGGGGAATCCGAATTTCTTGGTGTTTTTGTGATCCCAGGAGGCAATTGTTAGTTATAAACAATTTTACCTCAATTTTTGATGAAAAAATGATTTTTCATGCAAACCATGAAATATACAGAAAAATGTTTCAAATAAAAGTTGTTCGTCTTTTTCATACGAACAAAACGCTTTTTGATTTATCGAAATCGGCCCAGTGGCTCGCACGATATTCATTAATTAGTGGGCATTTTTAATGAACAAATGATTTTTTATGAAAACGATAAGAGATATCGGAAAACGTTTCCAATAAAAGTTGTTCGTCATTTTCATACGAATAAAACCGCTTTTGATTTATCGAAATCGGCCTAGTAATTCGCGCGTTATTTGTTCATTAAGAACGCCCACTAATTAGCGGATAGCGCGCGAACCACTGAGCCGATTTCGATAAATCAACCGCTGTTTTGTTTGTATTGAAACGACGAACAACTTTCATTTGAAATATTTTTCTGTATGTTTCATGGTTTGCATGAAAAATCATTTTTTTATCAAAAATTGAGGTACAATTGTTTATCACTAACAATTGCCCACTGGGATCGCAAAAACACCGAGAAATTCGGATTCTCCATCTCCGAAAACATAAATTCCGATCATCAAATCCTGCCGCCCTTTTCATGTCCACAGAAAGGTGGTATAGCGCAGACTAGTAGTGGTTAGTGCTGCTCAGTTTTGTTGTCGGGCGATTCTTCCTTTGCTTCGGTCTGACGGTAAGGGGAATAGGAGGGGGTAATGGGGAAAAGAGGGTGACCAAAAGAATTCTCCGGTGGCGGGAAATTCTTAGGGGGAAATATTGTGTGGGGGGCTCATTTCACCTCGTCACACTACATACGCTTTAAAAATCCCCACACCGATTTCTACCCTTATGAGCAACGATCTAATTTTTCAACGACTCAAAGAAAAAAAAATTGTCTCGTCAAGAACGTCCGTTTTCGTGGGCTATAGGAATTCAATTTTTTTGCGGGGAGGAAATTTCCCAAAAATCTAAACCTTTTTCCAGATACTCTTTAGAAATAACTTGATCCGTTTTCCTACCTGTGAATGACGATTCAATTTTTCCAAAGAGATCGGAATCAGTATCAATAAGAATTTGAAAGCGGGCTGAAAACACTGCAAAAGTGAATGTCTGAATTTTACACACCTGTTGTAGACATTTTTCAGACACTAAAAAATATCTGAATAAAATGGAAATTTGTCTCAATTTCAAACATGAACTAAGATGGTGGGGCACCTGTTTGTCTGAAATTCAGAAAAAAACCAATTTCCCCGATAATAAAAAAAGGACATTTTGGATGAAGGGTGGTTTAGATCATTCATCCATGCAAAAATATATTTAGCTCCATAAAAAAAAAATTGGATCGCGAACTATTTATGTGGAACAAAATTTTAAGATGCGTATTGTATTTTAAAAAAATTTCCATATTCCGGACCATTTGGTGGCCAGTTCCTCCCAAAAGTTACCATTTTCAAACTTGGAGGATAGACCAGTTCTGAAAGCTTTCACATATTCATGATATTTTTCCACAATTATCGGCATCGGAGAAAAAATAAGATCGATCGTCTGGTTATTAAATGCAATAAGTTCATTAACCGCATTACATGTATGATATAGGGGTAATATGAAATTGACCTTGTTTCTGTATTTTTAGTCGGAAAATAGAATACAGCATGAGATCTAGAGCAAGCCTTAGGAATTCTTAGAGAATCAAATAGAATCTCAGCCACAATTCTTCTTTCTTCAAGTGTAAGAAGGTCGAAGCGATTACCAAGTAAAATTATATCCGATCCTCGCTTAGGGTACATTCCGTCAATTTTCCAACATAAAAACTTCAAAAATTGTTCATTAATGCCCTCCATCATATTAATGTTTTTCTTCATCAGTGGAAACCATACTTGGGCCGCATATTCTAATTTGGGCCTCGCAAAACTCAAGTATAAGGTTTTGATGACAATTGGGTTCCGAAAGTTTGTGCAAGTTCGCGTGATTACCGTGAGTGTTTTATTGGCAGAATAAATTACTCATCCCGATCTAGAAATCAAAATATTAGTGGAGGGTGAGGTAGTGTGGACACCAGTGTTATAAATCGGACAGAGGTTCGATAATTTTCACAACAAATAGAATTTTGGACTATTCTCACAAGACTTACATGGTGTTTGCTTGAGAGTCTAATCCCTATGGACCCTTACCTTCAGTGCTACGCACTTCTCACTGAATCGTGTCGTTGGATATGTAAATAGTTAGAGGTACAAAGGAGAATATTGAGGGGCAAATGAAATAATTTATAAACCGAAGTGAGTTCCCGTTAAAACTTTAATGGCCCCATGAATAAAGCACTTTTGTTAAATTGAGAAATATATGATCTCGGAACATTATACTTTAAATCAAAACAAATTAAACTAGTAATTTATTTAACTAATTGACGCAATTCGCAATATTCTGGAATTCGATACTGGACGATTAGCGCATATAAAATTGATTGACTTGATTCGAATGATGAAATTCAGAGAGGCCGAAGGTTTGTCCCGGAAAATCTAATGTAGAAATAATTAGGCTCACCCTTATTTTGGTACTTTACAAAACTGTCGACGAAAACGTCCTTCGATGATCTTCAGATAGACGGGAGGCGGCGAATCCTAATTAGTTGGATAGTCACTCAATTTTAGATTAATTTCACTATTTTGGAGATATTAAGTCAAATAAGTTGATAAAGTTCACTAAATTCCACTAAGAATTGGTTCACGTATTATTAAAAGGTTAGCTTCGATTTCAGTTAACTTGATTTTAATCTAATAACTAATGGTAGAATTTGCAAACGAGTCCAACCAGTGACACACGCGTATATGATATGCTCTAACTTGCGCGACTACGAAGTTGAGCGTAATTGTCGCGGATCGAAATTATTACTGCAGTTATTCCGGACGCGCACTCAAGTCGGTTTACCGCACGGTTAAAGCCCAAGACTAAGGGAAACGTACACGGCGTTGTTGGGTGCGGAAGAAAAATTGTGCAGAAGCCAAATTTTATGTTATTCCCTTGATGGTAAAATCGTGACTGACTATTTCCTCGAGCGCTCTTCATTTCGATGGACCCATTGGGGATGAGCGCGTCATCGTCAAATTTTTCGCTTACGTGCGAAACGGGGATAGAAATAAAATTCTGCGTGATACTTCACGTATGGAAATGCTGACATGTTAATTGCATGCGCGCGGGACTATTCGTAAGGTAAATGTGAATTAAAATATGATATGGCGAGTATAGATTAGTCACCGCGCCCGAGGAGTCTCCGCTGACGCTCGGAGTCGTCACGCGCGCCGAAAGTTGCTGACGCTCGAGGTCAGCGGGCGGACGTCCGAGAGACGCGGCAACTCGATACGTCTAGCGAACATTAAATAAAATTTAATAGAAGAGATTTTAAATTTTAGAGATTTTGTATATAACACCAGATGTAAATAATGAGTTGAGATGGATGAAATTTACTGATCCGAATTTTCAAGGTTATAAAAACAAACACATCATTATAAGACTTCGTTGTAGAAGACGTAAGGTAAAGCAAAAATGGAGTAAAATGGATACTTTGATTTCATTCTCAGTTTTTTATGTGTCAAAAAGATTTGTTCAATTTCTGAACCACTAGTCATGACTGCAATTTTCAAGTTGAAAAAAAAATTTATTTTTGACTTTCGTCGTGGGAGCTGATAAACCAAATTTTTCTTTGCTCATTTATGCTCCCTTCCCCCCATTGTTTTATGCTGATTTGCTTTGTGAGTAGAAAAGTCGCAATCTTACAAATTTCGCAAATGGACAAAAGGGCAGTTGTGTAGCAACCATCGTGATCTAACGTTTTCCGGGATCTTGTGCAATTGCTCATTAAAAAAAAATAATAATTTCAAAATTATTTCAATAGTAGAACAGAAAATCCAAAGCTACTCTAGATTATGCATTTCAATGTAAAAGTTAATAGAAATGAAGTTTATTAGATAATATCACTTCTAACTCTAATTTCTCTGTATAAAAAGATACCGACACGATTCTGTGGGAATTTTCTTGATTTTTGAATAGGACCAACTTATTTGGGTGTTCATTTTACCCCACTCTTGAATAATTTTGCGGTTGTGAACATTGTCAAGCAGAAATTTTAAAAAATGATGAAAATTCCACATTTGATTTTCAAGGTAATGACGATAACTTCCTCCCTTTGGGTCGAGAAGTTCAAAATTCGAGTATTGAAAATTTTTTGAGCATCCATTTAGTCCATCCTATACGGATATATCATGAGTGCGTTTCGGAATCAACTACCGTAGCTGCAGTCAAGTAAAATTGAATAGGGTTGTAGGACTATTACTGAATCGACTATCTCGATTGCGAAATGCACCCCATATCATATCTCCATAAATTGCCCAATGGAAAAATTTTCAAAAATTTGAATTTTGAAAAAAAAACATTTTTTGCAAGTTTTTGGAAGATCCATTTTATCCTAGATGTCCATATTGCCCCACGCTCCCCTAAATATCATGACATTGAAGTTTGCAGATTTCAATCAAAGAAAATTTTTAACATTCCATATCTCGTCAGGAAATTGTGTATGGAAAAATTTGAACGTGATGGTTGCTATATATCTCTCTATATAATAAAAAAATGAGGACATGTCAAAATTCAGGACACGCCCCCATCCTTGGAGAGTCTCAAGGGTTTCAAGGGTCATAGGGGCCCCGAGAGTCATAAGGGTTATAGGGGTGCTAAGGGTCATAGGGTGTTAAGGGTCATGAGGGTCATAGAGAAGCTAAGAGTCATAAGGGTCACGAGGGTCATAGAGGTGCTGAGGGACATAAGGATCACGAGGATCAGAGAAGTGCTAAGGGTCATAAGGGTCATAAAGGGACTAAGGATCATAAGGGTCACGAGGGTCATAGGGGTTCTAAATGTCATAGAGGTGCTAAGGATCACGAGGGTCATAGGAGCACTGAGGGTCACGAGGGTCATAGGAGTGCTAAGGGTCACGAGGGTCATAGGGGTTCTAAATGTCATAGAGGTGCTAAGGATCACGAGGGTCATAGGAGCACTGAGGGTCACGAGGGTCATAGGAGTGCTAAGGGTCACGAGGGTCATAGGGGTTCTAAATGTCATAGAGGTGCTAAGGATCACGAGGGTCATAGGAGCACTGAGGGTCACGAGGGTCATAGGAGTGCTAAGGGTCACGAGGGTCATAGGGGTGGTAAGGGTCATAAAGGTCATGGGGGTTCTAAGGGGGCTGCCCATATATGGGTGGATGCCTATATATGTATAGGGGGGGTACCCATATATGTCAATATATGGGGACTATATATATGGGGGGGTGCCATATATGGGCACAACGCATATATGGGGGGTCATAAGGGTCATAGAGGATCTGGGAGACCCGGGTTCGATTCCCGGCTGGGTGAAGCGGAAATTTTTTCTCTCTAAATTCTAATTCTCTTAAAATTTTTTCATTTTTCATATATGGGGGGTGCCCATATATGGGGGGATGCCCATATATGAGGCACCCCTCATATATGGGAATCCCCCCATATATGAGAGGTGTCCATATATTGGGGGGTGCTTATATACAGGGTGTTTCAGAAGTACATGTACATCTGAACACCCTAGGATCAGGGGGTGATTCTGAGCAGTAAAGTCCTCTTGCACTTTTTGATCAGACTCACCCCTAAAAAGCTATTGGCAATTAAGAGTGGGCTAATGGGGAGTGATTTTTAAGCGGGCGCACAACCATGTGATATGCAGCATATGTGTGTGTGCCCGCCCCACCATTCTACGAGACAAAAGAGCGCAACGATATTGCTCTCTCTCTCTCTCTCTCTCTCTCTCTCTCTCTCTCTCTCTCCC
>NW_021680657.1:265431-265502 GCF_001412515.2 Diachasma alloeum
TATTGGCAATTAAGAGTGGGCTAATGGGGAGTGATTTTTAAGCGGGCGCACAACCATGTGATATGCAGCAT
>NW_021680658.1:0-626 GCF_001412515.2 Diachasma alloeum
GCGCAGTAAGAAAAATAATTGTTTTGCGGCGCACAGTAACTCCCGGTATGAAAAAATTCACCTCTCCCCTCCTAACTGAGATTAAGGGATAGAAGAAAGGCAGTTCGACGGAGAATTAAATTCCCCATCAATTATCCCTCTTTCATCCCTTAGTTTCTGTAACAAAAAAATAAAAACTGCCAGGAAACTCAGGGGCCAGTAAGAAAAATAATTTTTTCGCGGCGCACACTGAGATTTCACCATTCGCCCGCGAATTAAAAATTCACCTCTCCCGTCCTAATTGAGATTAAGGGATGAAAATACAGCAGTTCGACGGAGAATGACATTCCCCATCAATTAACCCTCTTTCAGCCCTTAATCTCTGTAAAAAATGGAAGAAACTGTCATGAAAATCACAGCGCAGTAAGAAAAATAATTGTTTTGCGGCGCACAGTGACTCCCGGTAATTAAAAATTCACCTCTCCCCTCCTAATTGAGATTAAGGGATGAAAAAATGGCAGTTCGACAGAGAATTAAATTTCCTATCAATTAACCCTCTTTCAGCCGTTAATCTCCGTAAGAAATGGAAGAAACTGTCATTAAAATCACAGCGCAGTAAGAAAAATAATTGTTTTGCGGCGCACAGT
>NW_021680658.1:4303-6351 GCF_001412515.2 Diachasma alloeum
CCTCCTAATTAACATTAAGGAATGAAGCCAACGCTGTTCGATGGAGAATTAAAGTCCCCATCCAGCAACCCCCGTTTCATCCCTTAATAATCTCTGTAATAGAAAATTAAAAACTGCGACGAAACTCGCGGCGCTGTGAAAAAGCTAAAGGTATCTCGGCGCAATGACTCCTGATAATTCGCCCGCCAATTAAAAAATCGTGTCTCCCCTGCTAACTAATATTGAAAAATGAAACCAATGCTGTTCGATGGAGAATTAAATTCTCCATCCATCCACCCCCGTTTCATCTCTTAAT
Organism: Diachasma alloeum; assembly: GCF_001412515.2. Lineage (NCBI taxonomy): Eukaryota > Metazoa > Arthropoda > Insecta > Hymenoptera > Braconidae > Diachasma > Diachasma alloeum. The sequence continues at coordinate 4,599 of NW_021680658.1, forward strand.
CTCTCTAATAAAAAAATAAAAACCGGGACGCAATTTACGGCACTATGAAAAACACAATGGATAACTCGCCCGCTAATTAAAAAATCGTGTCTCCCCTGCTAACTAATATTGAAAAATGAAACCAATGCTGTTCGATGGAGAATTAAATTCTCCATCCATCCACCCCCGTTTCATCTCTTAATCTCTCTAATAAAAAAATAAAAACCGGGACGCAATTTACGGCACTATGAAAAACACAATGGATAACTCGCCCGCTAATTAAAAAATCGTGACTCCCCTCCTAATTAATATTAAGGAATGAAACCAATGCTGTTCGATGGAGAATTAAATTCTCCATCCATCCACCCCCGTTTCATCTCTTAATCTCTCTAATAAAAAAATAAAAACCGGGACGCAATTTACGGCACTATGAAAAACACAATGGATAACTCGCCCGCTAATTAAAAAATCGTGACTCCCCTCCTAATTAATATTAAGGAATGAAACCAATGCTATTCGATGGACAATTAAATTCACCATCCATCAACCTTCGTTGCATCTCTTAATCTCTGTAATAAAAGAATAAAAACTGCGACGAAATTCGCGGCGCCATGAAAAACCTAATGGTTTCTCGGCGCAGTGACTCCCGATAACTCGCCAGCTAATTAAAAAATCGTCTCTCCCCTCCTAATTAACATTAAACAATGAAACTAATGCTGTTCGATAGAGAATTAAATTCCCCATCAATTAACTCTCTTTCAGTCCTTAATCACTGTAAAAAATGGAAGAAATTGTCATGAAAATCACAGCGCAGTAAGAAAAATAATCGTTTTTAATTAAGGAATGAAAAAAGGACACTTCGACGGAGAATTAAATTCTCCATTAATTAACCTTCTTTCAACACTTAATCTATGTAACAAAAAAATAAAAACTGCTATGAAAGTCAGGGGCCAATACGAAGACCAATTTTTTCGCGGCGCACACTGACTGTTCACCATTCGCCCGCGAATTAAAAATTCACTTCTCCCCTCCTAATTGAAATTAAGGGCTGAAAAAACGGCAGTTCGATGGAGAATTAGTGTGCGCCGCGAAAAAATTAGTTTTCTTACTGGCCCCTGAGTTTCATGGCAGTTTTTATTTTTGTTTTACAGAGATTAAGGGATGAAAGAGGGTTAATTGATGGGGAATTTAATTCTCCGTCGAATTGCCCTTTTTCATCCCTTAATCTCAATTAGGAGGGGAGAGGTGAATTTTTAATTACCGGGAGTCACTGTGCGCCGCGAAACTATTATTTTTCTCACTGGCCCATGACTTTCATGGCAGTTTATATTTTTTTGTTACAGAGATTAAGGGATGAAAGAGGGTTAATTGATGGGGAATTTAATTCTCCGTCGAACTGCCCTTTTTTCATCCCTTAATCTCAATTAGGAGGGGAGAGGTGAATTTTTAATTACCGGGAGTCACTGTGCGCCGCGAAACTATTATTTTTCTCACTGGCCCATGAGTTTCATGGCAGTTTATATTTTTTTGTTACAGAGATTAAGGGATGAAAGAGGGTTTATTGGTGAGGAATTTAATTCTCTGTCGAACTGCTGTTTTTTCATCCCTTAATCTCAATTAGGAGGGGAGAGGTGAATTTTTAATTCGCGGGCGAATGGTTAAAAGTCAGTGTGCGCCGCGAAAAAATTAGTTTTCTTACTGGCCCCTGAGTTTCATGGCAGTTTTAATTTTTGTTTTACAGAGATTAAGGGATGAAAGAGGGTTAATTGATGGG
>NW_021680658.1:8537-10875 GCF_001412515.2 Diachasma alloeum
TTTGAACCCTTCAAGGCACCGGGACCAGACGGGATCTACCCAGCCCTATTACAGGACGGGATAGCGACTATCACGGGACCCCTAACCAAGATACTCAGAGCTAGTATAGCCGTGAAACATATCCCTAATGTGTGGAATGAAACTAGGATAGTATTCATTTCCAAGCCTGGAAAAACCGGTTATATAAAGCCAAAAGACTTCCGTCCTATAATCCTTACATCCTTCATCCTGAAGACCCTGGAGAGGCTGGTGGATAGACACATCAAGGCCGGGCCCTTGGCTGACAGATCCCTCTCCCCCTGTCAATATGCATACATGGCGGGAAGATCAACAGATACCGCCTTACATCACTTGGTGGGACTGATTGAGGTACAACTGGCGGTCAAGGGTTTTGCCATAGGCGCCCCGGGATAAAAATTTTTTGTCTATTGGATCTCTCCACGACTGTGAAAGACTAAAATCAGTCTGCCTGGGTCTTCCGTAACCGGTTTCGCATCTCGGAGAGTCTTTGGTGAGAGACTCGAGTCTATCTGAATCTTCGCCAACACGGTAGAGACTAGAGTCTCTCATTGAAAGATAGGGACTTAGAATTTTCGGGACTGATAATCAGGATCAAGCAAAAATTAATTATTGATTCATTAATTGTTAATTAAATAGACACTGGAGCAAGTATAATATAGTACAAAGGATGGATGGGGGGGGATAATAAATTGGACGACGGAGCAAGATAAGATAATCTGGTGATCGCGGGTGATGGACGAATTATATCGTGGGATAAAATGGGATGAGTGGTGAACTAAATGACAAACTAATTAGCTACTGGGGTAAAACGGGAAGGTGAGGTAGAATGGAACAGCCTGGACCATTGGTGAATTTGGGCCGGGGGGGGGGAATAGGACAACAAAGTGAATTGGTCGGCGCACTAACCTGACTATGGGGTAAAATGGGACAGCGGGATAAGACGGAATAACGGGTTGAGGCGGATCCGCTTTAAACCCTTATTCTGTCTTACTCCTTTATCCCATTATAATTCACCTTGTTGTCCTATTTCGTCGCCGGTCAAATTTGACTATCGTCCAATTTGCCAGGCTGTTTCATTGTACCCCGCCGTCCCGTTTTACCCCACCCTCATATTAGCCAGATTCACCCATTCTACCCCGCTATCGATTTTACCCGATCATCCCCCTAACACCCGTATTTAATTTACCTGCCGCCCAATTTACCCCTCCGGCTAATTAGCCTGTCATTTACTTCACCCCATTTTACCCCACAATCTGAGCAGTGAATAGCATTCTCGTCCTGTTTACTCGGAAATTCAATTCTACACTCGACCATCTAATTTCATTCCATCATTCAATTTACGCAACCATGAATAAAAAAATTAGAAAATTAAATTGAAAAAGTACAAAAATTGAAAAATTAACTTAATTCGCTGTCGGATTCAACCCCTACTCCAAGTCACCCCGTTATCTCATTTTACCCCACTGTCGGAGTGGGGTAAAATGGGATAACGTCTCCCACACTCACCATTCCGGCTTACTTTATGGGTTTATTTAACCGCTATCCCATTTTGCCCCACTCTAACTAACTTGCTTTTCCGTGTTACCTCACGAGTAAATGGCACAACTGCTTTCCATTTTACTTCGCTGTCCAGTTCGTTCACTCCACCCCAGTATCCCATTTTGCCCCACTTAATTCCAGTTTCCCTTATCATGCGCCCCTCTCCGTTATCCCATATTACCCCACTGTTCACCTTCGTCAATGCTTCCCCTATCTCCCCCCTCTCAATAATTGCGCATATCAAGCGAAAAAAAATTCACTCGCGACAAGCAGCTGTATATCGCAGAAGATACCGGGGTAACCTGCGATCACTGAAGCTAAGCAGTAGCGAGTTGGGTTAGTAAAAGGATGGGTGACCGAAAGGGAACACGGCGGATCGACCGGGAGGGAACATCTGGAGAACCGCTGAACCGATTTCTTTTTTTTTTGTTTTATAATTGTTCAATTTGTGAATTAACTACATTAATATTTTCAATTATTTTCTAATAATGAAATTGAAGGAGTTATTAGTGATTAATTAATTATTGAGATGCGTAAGAGACGCGGAGCCTCTCGCCGAGAGACGCTCGGTAGCAGTCTTGCTGCGTCTCCCACGCAGAGTCTCTCAAAAGTATGGCTACTGGCGCTGAGCCATACTCTCTCATAGACGCAGACGCGGGTCTTGCAGACCCCAAAAAGACTCAAATTTTTCATCCCGGGACCTTTTTGGATATTGAGGGGACTTTTAATAGCACTTCGAATCCGGCTATAGAGAAAGCCATGGAAGAACGACAGGTGT
>NW_021680658.1:11175-12040 GCF_001412515.2 Diachasma alloeum
ATTCCTAGGAAGTATCAGATCAGGAAAACTTTCAGAACGAGTATACCACCCAGACAGGAGTGGCTAAACTCGGAACTTCAACCAGGACCAAGAGAAGACTACTGGTTTACAAACGGCTCTGGCTTCAATGAAAATTTTGAGGCAGGCATCTACCGTCTGAAAGATGGCTTTGGAGAGAGTTTTCCACTGGGCCACCATTCAACCGTCTTTCAAGCAGAAATGCTGGGCATACTTAAGTGTGCAGAGTACCTGAACGTGAGAGACACAAAAAGGGTGAAAATATTCATCTGCAGTGACAGCCAGGTGGCGATTCACGCCCTGGAAAAACCCACTACAGAGTCACACGTGGTGTGGGAATGCATGCAGGCATTGGACACACTGGGTAGAAACAACCAGGTTACCGTAACCTGGGTACCAGGCCACCATGGGATTCTGGGTAATGAAGTGGCAGATAAGAAGGCCAAGGAGGATAGAGAAAAGGGGCCCGCACACGGCCTGCTTGGCATGCCCTTCGCAGTGGGAAAAACTCTTATTAAAGAACATTTCCGGCGAGATCATGTCAGGCGTTGGGAGAAAGTTGTGACCTGCAGACAAGCGAAACTGCTTATGAGGGGGCAACTAAGAGATAGAACCAGAAAGCTTCTGGAGCAGCACAGAGGGTATCTGAGGGTAGCAATGGGGCTCCTCACGGGTCATACAGCACTCAGAGCTCAACTGTTCAAGATGAAACTTGCAGAATAAGAAGACTGTAGACTGTGCGGAAGCGATAAGGAGGGCGTTATCCACATTTTACGTGAATGCCCCCTATTAGCACTCCGTCGCTATAAAATCTGGGGCCAGGCTTTCCTGGAACCAGAGGACTTAC
>NW_021680658.1:12229-12433 GCF_001412515.2 Diachasma alloeum
CCTTAATGTTAATTAGGCGGGGAGAGACGATTCTTTAAGTAGCGGGCGAGTTATCGGGAGTCACTGTGCCGAGAGACCATTAGGTTTTTCATTGGGCCGTGATGTTCGTCGCAGTTTCCATTTTTTTATTCCAGAGATTGAGGGATGAAACAGGGGTTGCTGGATGGGGAATTTAATTCTCCATCGAACAGCATTGGTTTCATT
>NW_021680658.1:12640-12745 GCF_001412515.2 Diachasma alloeum
AGCGCCGTAAATTACGTCGCAGTTTTTATTTTTTTATTACAGAGATTAAGGGATGAAACGACAGTTGCTGGATGGGGAATTTACGTCTCCATCGAACAGCATTGG
>NW_021680658.1:13076-13166 GCF_001412515.2 Diachasma alloeum
AGTTATCGGGAGTCACTGCGCCGAGAGACCATTAGGTTTTTCATTGCGCCGCGAACTTCGTCGCAGTTTTTATTTTTTGATTACAGAGAT
>NW_021680658.1:13333-14157 GCF_001412515.2 Diachasma alloeum
GGGAGAGACGATTCTTTAAGTAGCGGGCGAGTTATCGGGAGTCACTGTGCCGAGAGACCATTAGGTTTTTCATTGCGCCGTGCGTTTCGTCGCAGTTTTTATTTTTTTATTCCAGAGATTAAGGGCTGAAACAGGGGTTGCTGGATGGGGAATTAAAGTCTCCATCGAACAGCATTGGTTTCATTCCTTAATGTTAATTAGGAGCAGAGATACGATTTTTTAATTAGCGGGCGAGTTGTCGGGAGTCACTGCGCCGAGAAACCATTGAGTTTTTCATAGCGCCGCGACTTTCGTCGCAGTTTTTATTTTTTTATTACAGAGATTAAGGAATGAAACGGGGGTTGAAGGATGGGGAATTTAATTCTCCATCGAACAGCATTGGTTTCATTCCTTAATGTTAATTAGGAAGGGAGAGACGATTTTTTAATTAGCGGGCGAGTTATTGGGAGTCACTGCGCCGGGAGACCATTAGGTTTTTCATTGCGACGTGAGGTTCGTCGCAGTTTTTATTTTTTTATTAGAGAGATTGAGCGATGAAACGGGGGTTGCTGGATGGGGAATTTAATTCTCCATCGAACAGCATTGGTTTCATTTCTTACTGTTAAATAGAAGGGGAGAGACGATTTTTTAATTAGCGGGCGAGTTATTGGGAGTCACTGCGCCGGGAGACCATTAGGTTTTTCATTGCGACGTGAGGTTCGTCGCAGTTTTTATTTTTTTATTAGAGAGATTGAGCGATGAAACGGGGGTTGCTGGATGGGGAATTTAATTCTCCATCGAACAGCATTGGTTTCATTTCTTACTGTTAAATAGAAGCAGAGATA
>NW_021680658.1:14440-14567 GCF_001412515.2 Diachasma alloeum
TTTTTCATAGCGCCGAGACTTTCGTCGCAGTTTTTATTTTTTGATTACAGAGGTTAAGGGATGAAACAGGGGTTGATGGATGCAGAAATTAATTCTCCATCGAACAGCATTAGTTTCATTCCTTAAT
>NW_021680658.1:15379-15920 GCF_001412515.2 Diachasma alloeum
GCGGGCGAATTATTGGGGTGGCACTCTGCGCCGAGAAACCATTGGGTTTCTCATAGCGCCGTGATTGTCGTCGCAGTTTCAATTTTTTGATTACAAGATTAAGGGATGCGACGGAGGTTGCCGGATGGGGAATTTAATTCTCTATCGAACAGCATTGGTTTCATTGATTAATGTTAATTAAGAGGGGAGAGACAATTTTTTAATTAGCGGGCGAGTTATCCATTAGGTTTCTCATGACGCCGCGAGTTTCATGGCAGTTTTTGTTTTTTGATTACAGAGATTAAGTGATGCAACGCGGGTTGATGTATGGGGAATTTAATTCTCCATCGAACTGCATTAGTTTCATTCCTTAATATTAATTAGGAGAGGAGGGGCGATTTTTTGATTAGCGAGCGAGTTATCCATCAAGTTTTTCATAGCGCCGCGATTTTCGTCGCAGTTTTTATTTTTTGATTACAGAGATGAAGGGATGAAACGGGGATTGATGGATGGGGAATTTAATTCTCCATCGAACAGCATTAGTTTCATTTCTTACTGTTGA
>NW_021680658.1:16289-17146 GCF_001412515.2 Diachasma alloeum
GGATGGGGAATTTAATTCTCCATCGAACAGAATTGGTTTCATTCCTTAATATTAATTAGGAGAGGGAAGGCGATTTTTTTATTAGCGGGCAAGTTATCCATCAAGTTTTTCATAGCGCCGAGACTTTCGTCGCAGTTTTTATTTTTTGATTACAGAGGTTAAGGGATGAAACAGGGGTTGATGGATGGGGAATTTAATTCTCCATCGAACAGCATTGGTTTCATTCCTTAATGTTAATTAGGAGCAGAGATACGATTTTTTAATTAGCGGGCGAGTTGTCGGGAGTCACTGCGCCGAGAAACCATTGAGTTTTTCATAGCGCCGCGACTTTCGTCGCAGTTTTTATTTTTTTATTACAGAGATTAAGGGATGAAACGGGGGTTGATGGATGGGGAATTTAATTCTCCATCGAACAGCATTGGTTTCATTCCTTAATGTTAATTAGGAGCAGAGATACGATTTTTTAATTAGCGGGCGAGTTGTCGGGAGTCACTGCGCCGAGAAACCATTGAGTTTTTCATAGCGCCGCGACTTTCGTCGCAGTTTTTATTTTTTTATTACAGAGATTAAGGAATGAAACGGGGGTTGAAGGATGGGGAATTTAATTCTCCATCGAACAGCATTGGTTTCATTCCTTAATATTAATTAGGCGGGGAGAGACGATTCTTTAATGAACGGGCGAGTTATCGGGAGTCACTGCGGCGTGAGACCATTAGGTTTCTCATAGCGCCGTGACTTTCGTCGCACTTTCAATTTTTTTATTACAAGATTAAGGGATGCGACGGAGGTTGCTGGATGGGGAATTTAATTCTCCATCGAACAGCCTTGGTTTCATTTCTTAATGTTAAAGAGGAGGG
>NW_021680658.1:17316-19978 GCF_001412515.2 Diachasma alloeum
GGAGAGACGATTTTTTAATTGGCGGGCGAATTATTGGGGTGGCATTCTGCGCCGAGAAACCATTGGGTTTCTCATAGCACCGTGACTTTCGTCGCAGTTTTAATTTTTTTATAACAAAGATTAAGGGATGAAACGGGGGTTGATAGATGGGGAATCTAATTCTCCATCGAAAAGTCCTCGTCTCATCCCTTAATATTAATTAGCGGGCAAATGAATCATCGGAAAAACATAAAGTAAACATTGAGGACTAGGAGGACATAAACCCCCCTTCGAACCTACCCCTGTGACAGCGGGACTGCTATAGGGCTTCTAGCAGATGTTTTCCCTGCCCAGGATACCCCCACTCTACGTAATTCCCACTCATATGCTTGTCCCCCACTCCAAAAATCCATGGATATTCTTCTTCTGGCCCTACTGCCGAGTTACCGGGACAGGCAGCTCGCCCAGCCGTTAGAATCTACCGGCGCCCCACCTCTGTTGGGGTCTCATTTATTCTGGCTGCGAATCCTGTCAACTTGACCGACCCCGTTGGGATATCGACACTGCCGCCATCTCCCGGCATTCCCCCTACGGGTCTTGTTTTATCATTATATACACTCCTATTAATTTCAATCAATTGATAGAAAACAATGTTACAAACAGTGCAAATATAAACTAAAAATTCGTCTATCCACGTTTATTGTGTTTTCAGATATCATGTCCCCCTTTTTAGCTCCAGAAAATGACAATCCTATTAGCCACGCAACAGCCACGCAAGTACCGTGGCTCCTGGATCACCAGGGATAATAAGACGATAATGAATCATTAATTGTTGAAAGAGACACAAGGAAAAATAAAAAAAGACATAATGAAAGGGCATCGGCGCTGGCGAATATGGAAAAGGAGCCTTTCAGCCTGATTGAAATAATAATGCAAAGCCAAAACTGTTAAGACCGATAGGAGTATGAAAATTTTAGAGTAGATCCTATTTCTAAGGCATACTTATTAAGAGAAGATTTTTGGAAATAAAACAGTATGTGTTCCAAATTCTTCTAAAATCCACCTTTAATAGGATGAATAGGGGATGAATTATAAGAACTTGAAGGAAGTTTACAAGTTCCCTAAAAAATCAGAGAATTGTCGGCTTTTTCTGAATGTAAAATAACTCGGACGTTTTCACAGAGAATTTACAACAATTATGAGATTTTCTGAAAAAACCCGAAGAAATCCACGAGTCTTTCGAAAATTAGAGAAAATTTTCGGTATCTCTCAAATATTAGAGAATTTTTGAATAAACCATGGGAGAGCAATTGATAGGAAAAGGTGGAATTTCCCAAATGAAATTGATGTGAAGAAGTCACGTGACACCTACTACTGCACTCTGATTGATTCAAATGGGAACGAAAAACATAATTTGAGAAATCGGAAAATATAATTTCACAAAAATTTCCAAGTTTTTCAAACAAAATTCACAAGAATTTCAGGACTTCATGGGCCGGGCGGCCGCGGCGGCGCTAGTTTGAAGAAATTACTGCTAGTGTACTTAATGTGATTAGAACGTTGTGTGGGGGGATTCCGCGAGATGGCGGCAGCGCCGAATTACCGAGTAGGTCGTTAAAGTCAGCAGCACAGCAGCAGTCGCAGGTCAGCCGCCTGCAGCCGCCTGCCGAATGAGTCGATAGTGGGATAGCAACGGCCGCTTTTTAAATTAATTTTTTAATGATTAATCAAACAATTGATATTTGATGTGTCATTCTCAGAGGACGCAGCGGGGGGTCGACTTTTTGGTTCTTTGATGACGGTGCGAGGGGTGAGGGGAATTATTTTTCTCACCCTGCTTAATCGCATTGAGGGAAATCCTCAGGCCCGGGGGGGATTTTTTTTTTACCTTTCTCACCCAAAATCGAATTGCTCAGCGTGCGAGGGGGGGGGGGGGGGGGAATTTTTGCTGATCCTTCTGACCCTCAATCACATTATGGTAAGTCCAAGGGGGGTGGGGTAATTTTTTTGACCCTTCTGACCCCTAATCGCATTGCGGAAAGTCGAAGCGTAGGAGGAATTTTTGTTGACACTCTGACCCTAAATTGAATAACAAAGAATTCGGGGGGGGGCTTTTTTCTGACCCTTCAGACCCCAAATCGGATTGTGGTGTATCCAAGGGGGGAGGGGGAATTTTTGTATGACCCATTTGACCATAAATCGGATAGTTGAGAGTGCGATGGGTAGGGAGGAGGGATTTTTTTTAAACCTTCTGACCCTTAATTTTCCTGATCGTTCTGACCCTCAATCACATTGTGGCAAGCCCAAGGGGGGTGAGGTAATTTTCTCTGACTCTTCTGACCCTAAATCGGATAGCTGAGGGTGCGATGGGGTAACTTTTTTTTCCCTTCTGACCCTTAATCGCACTGTGGAAAGTCCAAGCGTGGGAGGAATTTTTTTTGACCCTTCTGACCCTAAATTGAATAGCGACGGTGCCGAGCGGGGAGGGGGCTTTTTTTTCTGACCCATCTGACCCTAAATCTGATAGTTGAGGGTGCAATGACCCTAAATCGGACAGCTGAGGGTGCGATGGGGTAATTTTTTTTACCCTTCTGACCCTGAATCGCATTGTGGAAAGTACAAGCGTGGGAGGAATTTTTTTTTGACCCTTCTGACCTCAAATTGAATAGGGAACGGTCCGAGC
>NW_021680658.1:20216-29666 GCF_001412515.2 Diachasma alloeum
GGGGCGGGGGAGGGGGCATTTTGTTTTTTTTTTTGAGGATGCAAGGGGGAGGGGATTTTTTCCTGTCCCTTGTGACCCTTCAATCGCATTGCGTGAAGTCAAGGGGGGTAGTTTTTCCTGACCCTCCTGACCCTAAATCGGATTGTTATGATTTTGATGGGAGGGGGGAATTTTTTTTACCTTTCTGACCCTTAGTCTTATTGTGGTAAGTCCAAGGGGAAGGGGGATTTTTTTTTACCCTTATGACCCTAAATCGGATTGTTGAGGGTGTGATGGGGAGATTTTTTTTACCCTTCTGACCCTTAATCGCATTGCGGGAAGTCCAAGGTGTGGGGGGGGGCGAATTTTTTTTTCTGACCCTTCGGACCCTAAATCAAATTGCGAAGGTCCAAGGGCGGGGGCCTTTTTTTCCTGACCTTTCAGACCCCACATCGGATTGCGGCGGATACGAGGGGGAAGGGGATTTTTTTATGACCCTTGTGACCCTAAATCGGATAGTTGAGTGTACGACGGCGGGGGAGGGGGAATTTTGGATTTTTTGTTGAGGATGTGAGGGGGACGGGATTTTTTCCTGTCCTGTCACCCTCAATCGCATTGTGGGATGTCCAAGGGGGGGGGCGGATTTTTTTTGACCCATCTGACCCTAAATCGAATTGCAAAGTGTGCGAGGAGGGCCTTTTTTTCTGACCCTTCAGACCCCAAATCAGATTGTGAAGTATCCAAGGGGTGATGGGATTTTTTTTCTGACCCATCTGACCTTAAATCGGATAGTTGAGGGTGCGATGGGAGTGGAGGTTGATTTTTTTTCATCCTTCTGACCCTTAATCGCATTGTAGGAAGTCCAAGGGGGAGGGAATATTTTTTTTACCCTTATGACCCTAAATTGGATAGTTGAGGGTGCGATCGGGAGTTTTTTGTTACCCTGCTGACCCTCAATTGCATTGCTGTAAGTGCAAGGGCGGAGGGGGGAATTTTTTTTTCAGACCCTTCAGACCCCAAACCGGATTGTGGCGAATCCGAGGGGCGAGCGGAATTTCTTTAACCCTTCTGACCCTAAATTGGACAGTTGAGTGTGTGGAGGGGGGGATTTTTTTTAGCCTTGTGACCCTAAATAGGATTACTGAGGGTGTGACAGGAAGATTTTTTTTACCCTTCTGACCGTCAATCACATTGGCGGAAGTCCAAGGTGGGGAGGAGGGGGGTGGATTTTTTTTCTGACCCTTCGGATCCTAAGTCAATTTGCAAAAGTCCGTGGGGGGTGGGTCTTTTTTTCCGACCCTTCAGACCTCAATCGGATTGCAGCGGATCCGAGGGGTGAGGGGAATTTTTATCTGACCCTTGTGACCCTACATCGAATAGTTGAGTGTGCGATGGAGGGGGGAATTTCGGATTCTTTGTTGAGGATGCAAGGGGGAACCCCGGCTATGTGGCGCACTTGGTAGCAGCATGAAATTCACAACCTCAAGCTCCCTGGTTCGAGCCCCGGCCGGGCCAAAATTCCACACCAATTTTTCATCACAATTTTCCATATAATATTCAACTGAAAATTCAACACAATTTTCAAACCGAATATTCCACGGAATTTTCAACTGAAAAATCCACTCCACATTCAACATTCCCTGGCTGAAGGCCCTCGGGTGATGGCCGCGTTGGCAAGTTAACCCTTGCAACGAAAAACCGGTGAAATTTGAAATTTGCAAGGGGAGGGAATTTTTTCCTGTCCTGTCACCCTTAATCGCATTGTGGGATGTACAAGGGTGGGGGGGATTTTTCCTGACCCATCTGACCCTAAATCGAATTGCGAAGCGTGCGAGTGGGGGAAATTTTTCCTGACCCTTCTGACCCTTAATCGCATTCTGGACGATCCAAGGGGGGGAGTGGGATTTTTTTTCTCACTCTTCTAGCCCTAAATCAAATTGCAAAGGGTCCGAGGGGAGGGGGGGGGTTCTGACTCTTCAGACCCCACATCGGATTGTGAAAGATCCAAGGGGAGGGAATTTTTTTCTGACTCTTCTGACCCTTAATCGAATTGCGACGCGTGCGAGGGGGTGGGGAATTTTCCCTGACACTTCTGACCCTCAATCACATTGTTACGTATCAAAGGGGGGTGGTGAAAATTTTATCCTGACCCTTCTGACCCTTAACCAAATTGGGAATCGTGAGGAGAAGGAAGTATTTTTCCTGATCCGTCTTACCCTTAATCACATTGTGGGAAGTCCAAGGCGGTTGGGGCAATCTTTCTTATCCGTTTTGACCTTAAATCGAATTGGGAATGGTGCGAGGGGGGGGGGATTTTTTTTCTGACCCTTCTGACTCTAAATCGGGTTGTGAAAGATGCGAGAGGGGGAGTCAATTCTTCCTCACCTTTAATCGGATTGTTGCGGTTGCGAGGGGGGAGATTTTTCCTGCCCCTTAATCGAATTGTTTTGTGTTCAATGTGGAGGCGGACATTTTTTTTTCGGACCCTTCCGTCCCTAAATCAGATTGCGAAGAGTACGCGGGAGAAGAATTTTTCCTGACACTTCACGAGCAGTGCAGAGGGGGGGGGGTCAATTTTTCCCGGACTATTCTGACCCCAAATCGGTTTGTGGTGGGCGTAAGAAACGAGTAGCGGGGTGAATTTTTGTTTTTTTGTTAACGCTGCAATGAGGTGTTAGGTATTTTTCTTGACCCTTCTGACCCTTAATCGCATTGTGGACGGTCCGAGGGGGTGTGGGAATTTTTCTTCACCGTTCTAACCCTAAATCGGATTGTTGAAAGTGCGATGGGCGGGGGGGATTTTTTTCTGACCTTTCTGACCCTTCTGATTCATTTTGGAATTAGGTGCATAGCCGCACGGCGTGGAGGGGGAGGGAGGGAATTTCGAAAACACTGAGCTTTCTGACCCTAACAGTTCACTTTTAAAATTGGGTGTGTACTGCAGGAAGGCGTAGAGTGGGTTCAGCTCTCCATATCTTGAAAATTACTGACCCTATTGACCCTTATGCATCTTGTGAGAAAAAAATATGAAGGAATCAAGTGCGAGTGCAAAATTTTTCACCTGATGGCTCACCTTGAGAATTAGATGCTCGGTTGTACGGGAGGGGGGGTGTAGGAATCGAGGTTGTTGAGGGATGTAACGATTCACTAACAAATGCGATAGTTATAAAACAATCACAGTATATTTACAAGACGTAGACTATATACAAAAAGTGAAGCTAGATAATGTAAGGAGTAGGTGTTCACTCCTGAGTATTCGGCGGTCGGTGCCGAACTGAATATAATATTCGCAAAAGGCGAGAATTCGGATACGAATACAATAGGCGCGAGTGAGAAGTATACATTAGACGGTTGAGTGACAGAGAGCGATGATGTCACTGATGTCCAGTCGTCTCAACTGCACGCGTTGTTATGTGCGTGTATTGACACGTGAGTGTGGATGTAGCGAGGCGCTACATGACTCCCCTTCTTAGTGAACAACGCAATTTTTCTAAACTGAAACATTAAACAAAAAAAAAATACGTTTATCACGGTTGAGCTTGTGCTCAAAAAAAAAATTCTATGATGGAGGTGACTGCGTCACCCTAGCTTCTGCTAGGCGTGGGCTACTCTCCAGGTTGCTGATGTGTTGAGACGGTCGTGAGCATTTGGAGTGGTATCTGTTTGTTTACCCCCGCCGTGTGTTGCGATGGTGTATGTATGCAGGTGTGTGTGATGCCTCCCGATGATGTGTATCGAGGAGGTGGATGCTCCGGTGAAGACGTCTTTCGACGTTCGATGTGACGTCGCGTATTCCAGGGAGCGAGGTTCTCGATAATGCTTGGCGGAGATGAGCTCGGTGAATCGGCCCGGTGTTCTCGACATTGCCATTGGAGGTGTTCTCGACGATGCTTGACGTAGATGAGCTCAGTGAGTCGGCCCGGTGTTCTCGATGCTGCCATCGGATAAGTCGCGCATGAAGTTACTTTCTTCTCTCCCTCATGCGTGGATATCGCTGGGAACCTAGCGGGCGAGGTTTCCATCCTCGTTGGCCCGAGTGGCCGTGATGCGATGTGGATGGGATGTGACTGCGGGTGAGGTTACCATCCTCGTTGACCCGTGCCGCGCGTGCGGTGTCCATTGCCGCTGTATGTAGTCTCGTACCAACGGAGTCTCGGGTCCTCCTGGTGGTAGAGTTGATGTTACTTGCATTTGTGTATGATTCTCGACGATGCTCTAGCGGAGATGAGCTCAGTGGATCGGCCCGATGTTCTCAACGCTGCCATCGGAGTGTTTTGGCATGAGGTTACTTTCTTTTCCCCCTCATGCCTGAGTGTTGTTGTCCTCCAGCTGCTCGTCATGACCTGTCGTTACCGTGGTTGTATTCGCGCGGTTGTCATCGTTTCACAGTTAAATCGGAATAAAATAAAATCAAAGAATATGAAACGCGGAACAAAGGCGTTACAAATCCTTGTTATCATCAGCACAGTACAACGTCTTTGGTACTCGGCAATGTGCCGGTGTGAAAAACAAAAATAGCACATTCAAAGGCATTTGTTTTGGTTTTCGCAAGGGCATAGCAAAACCAAGGCTCGGCGCTCGGCCGCTTGGAATGTTCCAGAAATCACGAGACGCCCGTTTGTACAATGCCGTTGGGTACCCAACGAAATTTTACGATTTTCTATCGCGGGAATTAAATCTAACACTCGAACTCGCGGAATGTGCGGCACTGGAAAGTCTAGGATGCGTGGATGATTACCAGGATAGGAGTAACTCACTGGGAAACACGAATAAACTTTCGATGATGAATGCACGCGGTTGCGAGGAGTTTTCACTTTTGTCGATAAAACGTCGAATTTCCCTAATTAGATCACGTCGGGGTCACCAATGTAGGAATCGAGGTTGTTGAGGGATGTAACGATTCACTAACAAATGCGATAGTTATAAAACAATCACAGTATATTTACAAGACGTAGACTATATACAAAAAGTGGAGATAGATAATGTAAGGAGTAGGAGTTCACTCCTGAGTATTCGGCGGTTGGTGCCCGACTGAATATAATATTCGCAAAAGATGAGAATTCGGATACGAATACAATAGGCACGAGTGAGAAGTATACATTAGACGGTTGAGTGACAGAGAGCGATGATATCACTGACGTCCAGTCGTCTCAACTGCACGCGTTGTTGTGTCCGTGTATTGACACGTGAGTGTCTATGTAGTGCGGCGCTATAGGGGGGTAGGGGGGTTCGAGTTCTCACAGCGATTATAAATTAACTAATCAAATTAAAAACTTCAAACTCCGCATTGGGCAACTGAAATACTTATATTACACAGTGCAATTGATCTCATATTTTTACGATTTTTTTCGTCGAGCTATAGACGTTCATTTCGAGTGGTCTCCACTTTTGAAACCGACAGTAGTTATTGTCGACCCCAGTGAGATTTTGCTAGCGACGAGAAATTGTTTTGATTGGCCGTAATTTTTTTTTTTTCAATGACAATTGTGTTTTATACCACTTTTCCCTGTTTGTTAAATTTTCCAACATTTTCAAAATTATGTACAATTATCAATTCTGTAGTCTAATTTCCGTAATCTCGATTTCCAAGGGGATTCCTAACTTACCATTTACTGAATTATTAATTTTATATTTTATATATTTTATATGTATATAGTGTTTCACGCAGGCCAATAAATATTTTATCCGATCGAAATTATATTGAAGAGAAATTGATTGTGAATTGAAATGAAATAATATTTAAATATAAGTGTGTTATTATCGATTCGGTAAAATATAATTCCTTAGAATTTTAAATTTATACGGATTTATTTTTTATATTTTTTTATAGGTAATGATAATAAGTGATGAATAGTAATATTTTTGAAGTTGACCGCGGATTAAAAAAAAAAAGGGGGGGGGAGGAATTAGGAAATTACTCCAGGGAGGAGTCGGATCACCCGAGGCCAGATTTTCACAATTAGTTCTCGTATTGATTTTATTTTTGTTTATTTGATTGCTCAATTCTAACGTTGTTGCGCTCACCGCGGGTTAGGTGTCAGCTTTAAGACGAGGGGAGTGGAGCGGAGCAACGGAGAGAGCTACGAAGTCGGCACTACGGCAAATGACGAGTTGGCCCACCGACGAGCACGCACACACCGAGTCTGTAGAGACTCATACCAACAGGCACACGGGAGACGATAGTCACACGCCAGCAGGCAACTCACAAGGAACACTACGCAGGTGTCCCCCTCCGATTTCGATGAAACTTAAATATGTTATAGGGGACCCAAAACTAAGGGACACATATTTTTTTTAGCTGTCTATATTGGGTTTTAGGGGGTGAAACTGCTCTCTGAAGTTGACCACCTCTCGGGGTCATTTTTCGATTGTACACATAGGGAAGCTTTTTGAACAACTCTTTCGCAGAATCAAAACCGTCTCCGGGGGGTGAAATATGGAGGGTAAACTACCCTTGTGAAAATTCATTTTTCACATAGAAAAAAAACTTTTGATGGAAATCCCATGGGATAAATTCCATTTGAAAAAATAGACAAAAATACAGAATACCAGTTTTGTTTTTTTTTTAATCGAAATTTAACACTTGAAAAATAGATTTTTCGTCAATTGCGAAATTTCAAACTTTTTCCTGTACAAAACGAAGCTTACGGCTAATGATGAGGGAAACCATTGGGACAGGATCCAGGAGTGATGTCGGGGAGGTTAACTACCGTTTGGGGAGGGGAGGGTGGGGATTTTTTTTTAATAAGGGAGAAAAAAATATCGATGAGAATTTTACGAAACACATTTCGTTCGAAAGCATGAGACAATTCAAAGCACATCCTGCGATGCTTTTCCCCAAATTAAAATTGAAAGTAAAATACTTTTTTTTTTATTATATACAAGGCTTCGATTTTTTGGTACATAAAAAAGATGAGTGATGAGTCTCTGGAAGTAACACTTGGAGGCTAAATAACCTTTCTGGGAGTTACTTTTAATTATATTAGTGAACAGAATTCATTTGAAAGAGTAAAGAATAATAAGAAAAATCGAAATTTGAACCGATGAAAATGTCCATTGCTAGTTATATATGAATTACAACCTTTTCATTATCCGTCGACTTGTATCACAGTACCATAGTCCGAACTAAATGGTAAGGATTGAATGAAGATCCGATATGGAAAGGAAACAATGATGGTAGTAATTCCCAAATGATGGAATTCAGAATATACATTGATATCATCATAGAAGCTCAGACCATTCATTCCTTCTAGTATTATGTTCTCAATCAGCATACATTCTGTTGGGATCAATCTACAGTGTAGATAGTATAAGGGACGTAATGCGTACAAAAATGATATTCTTAAAAAAATGCAGCAAACAAAGTGATTTTTTGCACCATGAGCATCTGACTACTGCAATATTGGAACAGCCTTCAATATCACAGTGCCGATGAGATGATTGCCCGAATGCAAAATCGACAGGATTTTCGAATTAATCTGGTTTTTTAGAAATGTAACCAGTCTTAAACCAAGCATAACGAAATAAATTTTGATACCTTGGTGATGATAACTGATTATGGACTAAAGACTAACTTTATGATATTGTT
This sequence comes from Diachasma alloeum, assembly GCF_001412515.2. Lineage (NCBI taxonomy): Eukaryota > Metazoa > Arthropoda > Insecta > Hymenoptera > Braconidae > Diachasma > Diachasma alloeum. The sequence goes on from NW_021680658.1 coordinate 27,784, forward strand.
CCGCAAATGTAAATTAATATCATAGTCCATTAGGACGACACTATCCGAAAAATGACGAATACATTTTTCCAGTAGTCCCCTTTGGTATCAACATAGTTAATAATTCTTTATCCGGAGGAGTAATTTCTTTCACGACTTGAGGACAATGTGCGCTCCAGGAATCGATTAACCGTAGACTTCTAGGCTCCACGTTTGGGAAAAAGACTTCCTTCAACCAGGTTTTCAGATGCTCTGAAAAATCAAGTACTGGATGATAATCCTAATTATTGTATACAACATATCATGTTTGTTAGGTCTTAAATATTGTCATACGTGAAGTGAGTTTTCCCGATTTTGAAGCGGTGATGAACACATTCGCAGGTTTGAAGAGATTTTGCTCCACTATTGGACCGAAAGTTCCAGAAGGTTCATTCAAAACCAGGAAGAGAGGTGAAAGTAATTTCCCATCAGCAGAAATCAGAGGTTGTACTGTTTAACTATGTGTCGTTGAAGTTATCCATTGTATGACGCACGCTACTTGTTTAGTACCTTCTTCAGCTAACGTTCGCCCTGAATGAATTTCCAATTGGAAACCACTTTGATCAGTGTTATGAATGTTTTCTGAGCCATACGTATCCCAATAAGACCGAACTTTCAGGAGGAATTCGTCCGCTTCTTTTTGTAACTCTTCCCGAGTCTCTAATGTTTTTCTGGTGAATAATTTGTTAATCTTCCGCGATGTTATGCGGTGTGCTCATTTGAAATAATGCAAACACCTGGACAAAACTGTAAAATGAACGTCTTCGAAGCCGATTTCCTTCCGGGCTTGCAGGGCCCACCTTCGGAGGTTAGTATCGTGGACGATCAAACCTGCATCGATAGCATTCTTCATATTCTTTAATGTGCACTTCGAAATGCGTTTCAACTTCTCCATGTATGTCCCTCCTTTATTGATTTGATTCGCCCAGCGTCGTTACTGTCTACGCGATTTCACCTTCCTGAATCGATGGAAAACAGTTTCTAAAGAGAGATTCTTCTTCTTTTTTCCACTTCTCCAGAAGTCAACGGCATTTTTTTATATTCGAAATCTACAGGTTCCTCATTCTCCGAACAACTGTCAGGTAATTCTTCTGTATGTGGTTGAAATTCTTTATCCTCCACCGCTATCATTTCGATATCTTTATAACAANCTTTTTTCCACTTCTCCAGAAGTCAACGGCATTTTTTTATATTCGAAATCTACAGGTTCCTCATTCTCCGAACAACTGTCAGGTAATTCTTCTGTATGTGGTTGAAATTCTTTATCCTCCACCGCTATCATTTCGATATCTTTATAACAATCTTGAAAATCCAGGGATGTTTCTTCGATCATTTCAACTCCATTATATTCCTCCATTGATTGAATCAATATCCTTTCGAACGTGTCTACTTATTCACATTCCTCGTTGTTCACGGGTGTTTCAACAAGATTGAGAACTTCAAATGTTGCCATCAGAAGTCGGATAACGTTGGTCGGATTAACTTTCATGGTAGAACAAGTATAGATCACGACACTCACTGAAAAACTACTTTTCTCTTCGATGTATGTTCATAGACTGATTGTAATTCACAAGAGGGATGGAAATGAAAAATATTGATATCGTATAAGTTATATTAATCAGAGTAATTTCATCCTCAGATAACAAATGAGCCATTTGCATCAATGTTTACAACTCCCGAATATCCATCAGTTGTGGTTCTGCATTATCAAACAGAATGGTATTGTCATATGTCGCCATTTACGTCTCATTGAAAACGATATCACATCGAAGCGATAAGAGCAACCGAAATACATTTTATCATCGATCCATTATTTACTATACAAAATCATCGGCTCTTCTTTGTACCACCCATCCACGTTCATA
>NW_021680658.1:29755-71080 GCF_001412515.2 Diachasma alloeum
AAGCCATTTAATGGAATCTCTACTCTGGCCTTCGGTGAAATTTTTTAGATTCATGGTCATTACTGATTTCTTTTGAAAATGAATGAGGTTGGTCTGATCGATTCGATAAGATACCATGAGGATTGTTAAGCCCTCAAGTTTCACTCCCGAAGACTATTTCAATTGTTTCACTTATCATTCCGTGTAAAATGAGTCTATTATAATAAACAATTTGAAACCCATAATTTTTCAAATAATCGACGTTTCTTACCTTAAAATTCTAATTTGCGGAAAAAATCCTAAATATGTGCTTTAAATTGTCTCATGCTTTCGAACGAAATGTGTTTCATAAAATTCTCATCGATATTTTTTCTCCCTTATTAAAAAAAATTCCCCCCCCCCTCTCAAGGGTAATTAACCTCCCCGACACCACTCCTGGATCCTGTCCCAATGGTTTTCCTCATCATTAGCCGTAAGCTTCGTTTTGTACAGGAAAAAGTTTGAAATTTCGCAATTCACGAAAAATCTATTTTTTCAAGTTTTAAATTTCGATTTAAAAAAAAACCAAACAGGTATTCTGTATTTTTTCTACTTTTTCAAATGGAATTTATCCCATGGGATTTCCATCAAAATTTTTTTTTTCTATGAGAAAAATGAATTTTACCCTCCATATTTCACCCTCCGGAGACGGTTCTAATTCGCATTTTCATCATTCCTTATGACCTTCATGATACACTGCGAAGGAGTTGTTCAAAAAGCTTCCTTATGTGTGCAATCGAAAAATGACCCCGAGAGGTGGTCAACTTGAGAGAGCACTTTCACCCCGTAAAACCCAATATGGGCGGCTAAAAAAAATACGTGTCCCTTAGTTTTGAGTCCCCTATAACATATTTAAGTTTCATCGAAATCAGAGGGGGCACCTGCGTAGTGTTCCTTGTCAGCTTCAAGCAGCAGGCGGAGTACGTTGGCGCGAAGGCGTCTGGAGTTGGGACTCCTTTCACGGCTCATGCCGAACGTCGGAGGGCTAAAGCAGAAAAGAAGAGCGTTGCTGTCATCAGTTGTCACGTCGGTCCTCACATATGGCATTTCCATTTGGGCTGACGTACTCTTGATCCTGCATGCGCGACGGAAGGTGGCGTCAGTTTATCGATTCAGCGCCCTTAGAGTTGCCACCGCATTTTGCATGGCATCAGAAGATGCCGTGTGTGTCATCGCCGGGATGCTGCCGATAGGAGTACTTGCCGAGGAACGACGTTGTCTCTATCGGCGAAAAAGGTCAACAACGCTGAGTTCAGCTGAGCTGAGGACGGATGAGAGGAACAACAGTCTGCATCGATGGCAGTTGCTGTGGGATGGCTCGACCAATGGGAGATGGACTCACCGCCTGATCCCGAAATTGGATGCATGGGTTAAACGAACACACGGAGAAATTAACTACTATTTCACACAGATGCTCTCAGGACACGGGTGCTTCCGGCAATATCTTCATAGGTTCAAATATGAGGAATCGCCGGAGTGCCCGGCCTGCACAGCAGTCTCCGAAGATGCGGAGCATGCGTTCTTCGTGTGTCCACGCTTCAACGGGCCCCGCAGCACACTCGAGACTACACTCGGAGAGAGAGTTTAGCCTGAAAACCTGGTGGAAGCAATGCTTTCATCAGAGGCAGCCTGGGAGGTAACCAGCGCCTTCGCAGCGGAAGTCCTAAAAGACCTACGCAAGGCGGAATAAGAGAGGAACAGAAATAAGAAGAAGAGGAAGAAATGAGATGGAAGAAGCGCTGACTTCGATCGGCCGAAGGAAGAGCTACGGCTAAACCCTCCCCCCGTGCTGTAATGCCTAGCAGCAGTTCCACGGGGAAATAGGAGGCAGGTGTCAGGGGTATGTTTTTAGTCCGTATTGGTTGCACATTCGCCGAGCTAAACCAAGCCAGGTCTCACCATCCAGACCAGACCGAGTCGGGTACTACTCTCTGGGAATTTCCAAACCCGAGCGTGTGCGTAAATGCATTTTTCCCCTGAAAAAAAAAAAAATCTTACTCTCCCTCTTTTCCACTCTCACTCATAATAAAGGTCACTCACAATAAGGGTCACTCACTTACTCATAATAAGAGTCACTTACTCATAATGAGATGGGGGTCAGAATTAAGAGTCAAAATTAGAACCAGAAATAAGGGTCTTAATAATGGCCCAAAATACAGGTCTGAACACGGGTCAGTAATTAGGCCCCCAGAATAAGGGTCAGAAATAAGGCTTATAATAACAATAAGAAATAAAGGTCAAATCGGAGTGAAAATAAGGCTTTGAATAAAACTCAGTGCAAGGCTCAGGCATAACAATCGGAATGGGGGCAATTTGAAATGAGGGCAGAATAAGAGTCAGGAATAAGGATCTGAATGAGTCTCATAAATAAGGGTCATAAATAAAAGTCAGAATAAAGGGCAGAAGCAAGGTCTAGAATCGGGTTTATAAATAAGGTTCTGATTGAGGGTTGAAGTAAGAGTCACAAATTAATTGCATAATTATTTTCATTTTCAGTACTTTTTTTGTGCTGAAATTCAGTACTTTTTTGTATTTACAAAATCGGACAAAACCACTGAAATTCAGTTCTTACATTTTGTAGTGATGAACCACACGGCAACTAGTTGCGTACGCCGCGTGGATCACATAACAACTAGTCGCGCTCTCCGCGTGAATCACCCTGCAACTAGTTGGGCAAACCGCGTGAACTACGCCGTAAATAGTTGCGCACACTGCGTGATTCCCACTGCAACTAGTTGCGCACACCGCGTGAATCACACTGTAACTAGTTGCCACCCCGTGTGAATCACACTGTAACTAGTCGTCCACACCGCGTGAATCCCACTGAAACTAGTTGCGCACACCACGTGAATTACAATGTAACTAGTTGCCCACACCGCGTGAATCACGGTGGAACTAGTTGTCCGCGCCACGTGAGTTACACTATAACTAGTTGCCCACACCGCATGAATCACACTGTAACTAGTTGCCCAAACCACTCAAAGCACACTGTAAATAGTTACTCAAACCCCATGAATCACAAGGTAATTAGTTGCCCACACCACGTGAATCACACTGTAACTAGTTGCGCACACCGCGTGAATAACGCTGTAATTAGTTGCGCACACCCCGTGAACCACACCACGGCATATAAAGCAAGCAGTGCGTAAGCCACACGGCGACAAGCCACACTTACTGCGTGAACCACACCACGGCAAGCCACGCTTTCCGCGTGAACGACCGCGTGAGCTGCCCCGTGTACCGCGTGAATCACGCAATAGTGCATTTAGACACGGCCGAAAAAGAAACCGAAGAACAGCAGGAAATCTTTCATTGCCCGAGGACTTACACGCTAATGGCACATCACCATGACTATGTATGTGTTAGCTAATGGATTCTTTGGGGCAACTCGACCATTGAGGGGTACGAGCCAATAAGACATGCGATAAAATTTCGCTGATACTTGACTGAGTTCGATAGTCACTAACATTGGGTTTAAGTTGGAATATCTGAAACTGCCTATCACTTTTGATGGAACTCTCAATCTCACTTCAAACCAAGATTCAACTGTATCAAATTTGTTAACAATGAGAAAATAATGATTTTTGTCATTCTCCTTGCTGACAACTATTGTACGTATAATACAAATGGAGGAATCTTTTAAAATACAGCAATTATCGCGGGTCTCAATGCCGAGAGGATAATCCGGAATTTTCAGTAATTTATATTTTGAAGTATTGGGATGAACCCAGTCACGTGGCAGGGGCCCCAATGGGAAATTGTGTGATGCTGAGATTGTTTCTTTTAGTTGATAATCCAAAAACCGTTCAGTTTGTCGGGCTGACCTCTCATAAGTTCTCTTGGAAAATTGTTCAAGAGGTTTGCCTGGTTTTTTGCACATTTTCCGGAAAACTTGCATGTTGTTCTCATACGGGAAGGCAGAAAAGTCATAAAGCGACCCGAAGTTGCGGACATCTTTCGCGAGGTGAACATGTCCAGCAATGTTGTACGAAATAAATGGTCTGCCATAAATTTCCCTACATTCATCAACTCATTCTCGCAAGGTATCTGCTGCAAAATCGTGATGCAAGGGTGTAGATTGAGGTGCAACCAAACATCTCAAGGCAGCATGACGAGCCAAATAATGTTTATAGATAATGTCTTTATAAATTTCATGATAAATGACTGGTCCTGTGTAGAGAATGAATTGACAAAACTCAGTGGCCTTCATTCGATGATAATCGGTAATTTTGCCTGGGCAATGTGAGAACTCTCGTGGACAATATTTCTTAATTGCGATCAATCTTACGTTCACAATATCTACCTCACGAGCACATAACTTTACATTCTTCGAAAAACCTGGTCCACCACTAATAGTTGCCAACGTATGTCGTTTTTCTCCACCTATAAGACAGAGATGCATCCAATCGAAAACAACTTGGCGCACTAAATTAATAGACAATCGCTCAATAGCACTTGGACCGTGATGATGATCTTCGTCGACTTGATTTCGGTAGTCCTCATCTGTTCTCGGAATGGCATTTTCGTCACATTTCGAGCAGAGGTTGCGGCCAGTGTGACCTAAATGATTTAATATGAATGCTCTAGCCGGGGCGTCGGCTACGAAGCATCGTATTATGAACGGAAGCTTTTTGCCATTAAGTATAATACCTCCAGCGTCATATATCTTGCAAATTTCATCAACAAATTCTTCGAAAAAATCCACTGCAGAGTCAGGTTTCTTATGTCCTTTGTAAATACGAACAACTATTGGTGTGCTTTTGGGAATATTTACAATTTGGATTTGCATTGGCCATAAAACAATGAATCCTCCGTTATCTAAATTTGCTCCGTCGGTACTGAAGTCCACGTACAAATAATCAGGAACAAAGGAAACTGGTATACTCTTTCTCTATTGGCATCTTTTTCCTTCTCCTGGAATTCCCTTTCGCTGATAATCGAGTCAATTAGGATCGTTCTTCATCAACAGCTAACAGATCGTTCGGTAAAATAGGTTTTTAACCCCGTGTATTCAGTCGTTCACGGAACACCGGTCCTTCCCCCCCCCCCGATCCATTTCACCCGCCGGTCCATATTGTCTCATTCTTTTCAGCGTAATATTTCATGGAGGTCATTGTTTGATCGCTCATAGAAACAGAGCTATGATAAAGAAAAACAAAGCAAAGTTCCCGAAGTTTTCATTTTGGAAAAACTGGAAAAAGTCTGAGTAGATTTTTGCCAGAATTCACTCTGGCGTACAAGCATATGAATATTTATCGATTGAATGCAAAACAATTCGAATGGTACAATTTTTATTAGAAAAATTATCGAATTAGTCAGAAAAATGTACCTTTTGGCGTTTTTTCGCATTTTTTTTGCAAATAACTAGAGAACCGCTGAGGCAATCGTTTCCACAAACTAATCAGTTCTAAGTTATACGAAGATATTCCACATTCGATTTTCGGGTTCATTACAATAACTACCCGATAGATCGGGAAGTTAATAATCCTTATTTCGATTTCTCTGAAAATTGGCAAAAATTTGGTGTTTTGAAAGTCAGCATTCTGCAGATATCTTTAGATATCCGGCTTGGAATGAATTCAATCTTAGCCTGAAATGGTTTTGTTAATGCTACTAAGTTGAAGTTGAAAGATAGATACGATAACTGTCTCGGTTAATCTGATTCTTATGATAATTTTTGAAAATTTCGATTTTGTTATAAATTTCCCTAAAAATTGGTTTTCTGATGGTTTCTTCAAATGTGCTGTTTCAAATTCATTCAATTATGAATAAATGAAACATTTGTTATCGTCCAGTGGTTATTGTTGTCAGTCACAAATATATTGATTACAGTCCATTAGTGTATTTTCTCTCGTGACTCTAAAAATCCGGACGAGAAGGGATGATGTAAGCAATTTTCTCCCTAGAACTCCCTATTTATAGATGTTTAATTGAAGAAAGCGCTCATTTGTTAGATCATAGGATTGTGACGTTGAACTTAGATTAACTAATTATTTTACTAAACTTTCAAATCATTTTCTCAAAATAATCCAGTTTCAACGGTCTTGTAGATTTTAATCACGTACAAGGTGGATTTTCCACAATAGATGCCTTTTGGCATTAAATTATTATTATTTATACTTACTTTTTCTTTTATTCGGGCCAAAGTATTATTAAATTCTATCAGAATTATTATTTTATCAATTAATGTTCGATAATTAAATCTATTCGAGATATTTTTTATTATTTGGGGCCAGATAAATCAAAAGAGATGTTTTCTAATTAACAAAAGAAAATACTATTTATTCAATAAACATAAATTATAGTTCGGGCCTTTTAACACAAAATATTAGTGTAAAACTAAATCAATAATAAACCCAAAAAAATATTAATGAAAAATATTCAATGAAAGAAAATACAACTGGTTGTGTATTTGAGGCGTCCCACAAAACATTACGCTTCCACTCCAAATCACGACGCCAATTTCCCTAATTAGCAAAAATATAATTCAAAATAACTTTAAAGTCCAAAAATATTCCCGTTATAAAATTCTCTATAATTTTATCTAATGTAACGTGACATTTTTCATGGGGGTTAAAATGCCTATTACCTTCGCCCTTCTTCCCCTGAATCTAGTTAAACTCAAAAATGCAGAAATCTATGGGCGCCAGGTAATTTTTAACCGGAATTACCAAACCGGAGGAATCTACAAAATCAACTCTACTAATTCGAAAAACTCTAAAACGTACAAAAAAAAAGGGAGAAAACTAGATTTTTGGGGAAAGGTAACGGTCCTTGGTTCGCTCAGTGAGCTAGGTTGTGGAGAGAGGGGTGGATTTCAGGTGGAAACGGGTTAATGGGGCGGTCAAAACTACAAAACAGCAAAAAAAGAAGGAGATCGACATTATCCTTACTGGTTTCACTATTGAAATTCAAGAATCACCAATTTTACAAAAAAAAAAGACATTTCAATTCTCTCAAAAAAAAATAAAAAAAAATAAAAATCCACAATTAATCAATAACAATACTGATAATAATAATAATCATAATATTAATTCCGCACTCTGATAGAAAATAGTCTAATCTGACAAAAAATATTCGAAGAAATTAATATCGTCGATAAATACCTCCAACATGCCGAAATAAACATTTGGGGAGAGTAGAAATACGCGCTAATCCCAAAATACTCGAGAATTCCGAAAATTGGGGGGAAAGGTATGCGAGCGACAATGAGAGCGAGAGAGAGGATACCGTATTCATCCATCGATTTTTCATACCAGCCAAAACGGGCTGAAATTCTGCAAAACTCAACTTGCCATAACTCGAAAATGGCAGAGTCAAAAATTACGAACCCTGAGACAAAATGTCCGGGGGAGTCTACCGAAGACAACAACACCCAAAAAATTATTTTCCCTAAACAATTAGCCGCCTCAGGTTAGTTCATCCACGAGCGGAATTCTAAACGCTAAAATGCTCGTGTGATGCGAGAATAGCCACGTCCAAACGTGGATGGGTATCTGAGGGGAGTCGGGGGGGGGGGGGGAATTCTCCCTCGAGAAACACACGGTGTACACGCCAGCGAGAATGGGCTGGAAATTCATAAAAACCAAAAATGGAATATGCGGAAATCGGCAGAGCGAATTTTCGGAAACCCTGAGATGAATTACTCAGGGAAGCCCCCGAACACATTGATCCACAAACCATAATTTTAATTAACTATCTACACGAACCAACTCAATTTAAACACGAGTGGAATTTCTTACGCGCGAAAACCTACGTTTAACGGGAATGGACGCGCTCTAACATTTCAACGTGATTAATTGTCCCCTCCGGAGGGGATTTTCTCCGATAGATTCTCATAAAAGATCTTTAACAAATATAATAAGCCGATGCACAGTGTGATCGGAGCCGGGTTTGAGCCGGAAATAACCCCAAAAAGGGGAGAAATCCCCTCGAATCACCCACCAAAAATCACGAAAACGACCCAATCATGAGTGAAAAGGGGGGGGGGATCGGCACCTTACAATTAAATTATTCTTCACAATCACCGTTTTAACGGAATAAAATGCGACATACGGGGCTGAAGACCCCGGAGTCGAATAACTAAAAGCCGAAATGAATTCGGAAAAATAAATAAACTGAACTAAAAACCCACTTTGGGTTTCTTACCCCTCTTTGGGGTGTTCTTCGCCATCATGTAGATAATATGATCCAAGTATAGGCACTATAATCCTAAGATAGGCACTGTACTGGCGCTAGTTCCGGTGAGGTCAAGGGCCAATGCCGAACTGCCGAACTCACGAGCGTCTCGAGACAGCTCAGAGCGCGGAATTCACCGCTCAATCATCCGAATTTTGATTGGTGCGGATACGCCCCTCGAAGGTTCGAATCTAACGACAATTAATCATGACTCTCACGACCTGGCGCGATTATTCAAATCTCACCTAACTCTTTTCTAATCACCTGACACAAAACTAGTTCCTTTTTACTAATTATTACGCAAGACTAGGCCGAACTGATTGTCGTTCGGATAATTACTAAGGGTCTTTGGCGCTTCCCACGTATCGGATCTCCGGGATTTTCGGGGTTAAAAGACAGGTCACCGGCACTTGTTATTACTCCACTATTAATTGATTCTCAACTCATTTTTCTCATCGAAACCCAAAGGCAACCTGGCGATTCGTTGGAGATGATGGTTGCACTCGCTCCAAACGACCTTCCACCCAGAACAAAAAATGTAACCAATTAACCCCTGAAAATCCAACGAAATTGGAACGTCGGCATTTCAGTCGGACCTAATCCATTACCCGGAAGATTAACAATAGGGTGAACCCCATAAAAAGAACCGGATGACTCTATAATTTTGGCCCTTCTTCACGATAATTTTTCTGGACCCTCAAAGACGCGTAATTACTAGTCTTTATCAATAAACGGAACCGATAATTCTAACCGGAAATAAGCCACTCGGAAGTGGATAAGGGACTCCACTGTCTCGCTCTAGGATTCTTACTCACGGATTTTAATTCAACGTTGTAGGAGTCTCGCTGTTTCCAGATCGTTTTTAGTTTTCCTAACGAACATGCCCACATGTTCGTTACACTAATTTCCGGGATATCTAGTACTGCTGCTTCGCCAGCGATTTCTCTGATATTTGATGATGAAATGAAATTAATTTCAATTTCCCTTCGATTCGCCAAAATGGCTAAAAATGGCGGCACTGGGGGAAGCCAGTGACGCTACCGATTTCCCACGGATTTTCCCAATAATTAATTGCACTTTTCTTTAATCAATCCGGGGAAAACAATACTCACGATCATTTACTATGATATTCTAACTAATTTCTGTTGGATCGTACCTCAGTGTATACGATATTCGCACTCAAAAAGACCTCCTGCCACTGCATTATTGCAAAAGTGTACTCACAGTGGTGAAGGCTAACACGAATAAAATCGGCTTTTCACGATTTCCCTCGTTCTTCCGGGCTCCTTAGTTTCTCCAGGTAGAATCACTCCTCCGACAGCTTCTGAGGCCTGATTATAATAATTTTTCTTACTTAATAAACTACTTAAATGTCTACTAATTAATCTAAGCCTTAAAGTTTACTAAAGGGTTGTTGTCAGTTGTCAGTCGTCACGCAGAGTGAAGAGTTTCCGGGCTTCGTAATTGTTCCAGGTCAGTTCTTCTCCTCCGTGTCATTTCCCACCAATCCGGGCCATTATTCTATTATTTCCACAAATGGAGAGTATCCTTTTGTTACTCCCTTCATTTCTCCCCAATTCACCCTCAATCAGGATCGATTAGCACGCCTCGACGGTCAAGATAAAAGTTTGTTAAACTCTGATAGTGGGGTCGATATCCTCTTTATCGACCCACACTCAACAATCAGTGCCAGAGCCAGTGTTTTCGACGGGAGCATGGTTCCCTTCATTTAAGCAGTTTTCTCTGCTTAAATCACCCCAGAACCTCCAGAGTCAATTCCAGTACTCCAACGTAATGTCCTAGTCATTCTCCGCATCTTCCAGTATATTCTGAAAATCCTCATCCAGTTGCCCGCCGTACATAACCCCACCTGACACAACAGTGGGTCATGTTAGTCGTTTTGTTCTTCACTTATTCTCTCCGGTCTTTGGAACTTTTCCCTAACTATTGTTATTCCTCAGAATTAAGAGAATGATCTTGAGTTTCTTCTCGGATCTAGGGCTTCATTTGTAGCACTCAGACCCTGCTAATTTCAATCTCAGGACATCACAAAACAAACACCGTGCAAGCATAAAGTACATCAGAGTATGTTTCCTACACATGTATTTGATTATAATGATTTGAATCAGAAGTTATTTGTCAGTGATAAGTGCTAACAACTGACAAACTAATTGGAGTGATTGATAATTAGATTAACTTGAATGCCAAGGGTGGAATCAACAAAATTAATCTCCTGTTTTTCCAAGTCATTTTTTGTTTTTCGAGCTTATGTTTACTGAAACCGAGCCTTAGGTATATCCCAAAATCAAAGAATTAAAAATTTTATCCATAAAATAAAAATGGCGAAATACTTTTTATTTAGAGATTTTCAATGGTCCAATTTGTTCATCGAATTGGTTAGGAAAAGTTCAGAAATAAAGCATGGATAATCAGCGTCTTTCGAACGAGATTCTGCAAATAATTGCTTTTTTTCGACATTCTTAGGAATGAATAATGGAAATGGCTCAAACTTTCAAAAGAATGTTTTTAGGCATCCAATTAAATTTTGGTGAAATTCTGAAAGGGGAAAAAATAGTATATTGTGCATCGAGGGCGGAAAGTTGTGTTTTCCTGCCCGACGTGCACATGTTATTTTTTAACACGCCTGCAAAGAAAAGTTTGTATTTTGCTGTCTGATGAGCGGGAGGACAGTGAGTACTTTCCGCCCTAGGGCGGAAAGTCTTGACTTTATATTGACTTTTGACTATAAAATAAATTTGCAATTTCATACAACAATATTGAAAATGGGCATTGAAATATAGAGGCGTTATTTTTTTTTCTCAAAAATTTTGGGTGAATTATTTCATCTCAAGAACTATCAAATGCATAGACCTAAAACTTGATATAGGAATGTTCCTTGATAGTCCCAACTAGAAACCAAAGTTTTAAAATGTTTCCTTGACTTTTACCCATGTTATAGTGCGCAAAAGTGAAATCCGAGCAAAAAATACAAAAACGACGATATCTCGAAAAATTTCAATGGGATGATACCCATATTTTATTGGATCTAGATAAATGGCATGAAAACGCACATTTGGAAAGAAAAAAAATGAAATCGGACAAATAGTTTTTGAGATATTAACCACAAGATTTCGTTCACTCAACATCCCAAACTTTTCCACCATGAAACCTAAAATCATACTAAGTTTCAAGTTTCTATCTCGATTATTTTTCAAGTTTTCGTGCGAACAAGCGATTTCAAGGAAAGAATGAAAAAACGAGAATAAAACTACATTGCTCAGGGAGTAATGGTCTTTTTTCAATCCAATTAAATAGGTATCATCGTGACGAGTATTTTGAAACAAGAATCCAATCGGTCCAGGTGATATCGGCAAAAAAATATTTTCGAAGAATTGCTATATCTCAGGAACCGCTCAACCGATCGAGCTGAAATTTAGCATAAATTTGAGTCTCAGTAGTACCAATTAGCAGCCAGAATTTCAGCATGTTTGCTTCAATAATTCTCGAGTTATGGGGACAATTCTGGACATACGAACACACATGTGCACACATGCCTACTCATATACAGACATTTTTTAAAAACATTATTTCTTCACGTTTCATGACATTTCTAGGCATTTCCACCCAAAATTCAGAAATCGAAAAAAATCATGATTGCAATGCTTCCATTCGGAAGCAAAAACAAGTCGTGGTCTTCGACAATCGCAATTTTCCGACCATACTCAGAACAGTCGACTTACTGTTTTTTTTTCAAAGATTTAAAAAATGTTCCTTAATAATTATGAGTAAGTAGTAATTATAGTGTTGGAAAAAAAAATTAAATGTCATGAACAGTACAGTAGTAATTTTCAGGCGAGAGATATTTACTTCAGTTTGACAGGAAAAAGTCATGAAATTGCAAAGTTTACTGTAAATTTAATGAAATTCAACAATTTTCATCAGCATGTGAAGCGGAGAACTTTTCAAGTTTTTGAATTCTCATTTAAACGATGAATATTCTGTATTAAATCACTCTGTATTTTCGATTGATAAACAAATTATGTTAAAATTGATCAAATCATTTAGGCCACAGGAAAATAGAATTATTCAACTTTCTCAATGGTGCGTTTGCTGGGGTTTCCTTCAAAGTTAATTGCAATCAATAGTTAGAATTATGAGGGATTCTGACATTTTTGACATTAAGTATAGAAGAATCTGAATGCAACACTGGAAATGATAATCGATTGTTTAACTTTGAACAAATAGTAACAATATTTAAATTAAAAATTTCTGATATGACTGAACAAAAACAGGTGTTGGATATCATCAACGCGGTTGACTCGGAAACTTGAAAAATACGAGGACCGATCCCTTGGGGTTGTAAATCCCAGGTACACCAGAACTGCAGCACGCCAATGAGTATCCAACGATTGAGAAGGGAACGTAAACCGTCTCAATGTATGTGGGGAAGAAAAAAGATTGAGGGCGTTTTAAATGACAAATAACAGTTTCACTAAAACACCTTAAATTTAATTACACAAAAAAAATTGATTGTTCAATGATGACACAAATGGTGACACAAATGGTTTCACAGAATTTACATTGTCTATTGAGAATTAATTAATATTGCACTTAACAATTCGATAGTAAAAATAATTGCACTTGAAAGTTTATAGGAAATAATTGCACTTCAAAATTTAGAGACAAACTGTTAACTAAACTGAAGATGATTTGGATAACTTGAATATTTAAACTTGGATAAAGATGAGAGGCTCAGTGAGAAAACGGTCTTCACTGGCCCTAGTCTCGAAGGGTACTAACTCTAAAATTGGAGAGAAAATGTAAAGTTCTCGTTATTTTTGGGAAGGGATGTGCAAATTCTTATTGGCTAGGTGATATTGCTATCTTAAAAGTAATTGGTTGAAGAAAGTGGGAGGGCGTATCTGGAAAAACCGTTGGGACCGACGAGAGGCCTTTTCCAACTCTGGCATACCCTTTTTTTTTGCCACTGGGGAAAAATAAGGGATGCGACGGTTTGCTACGTGGACATTTGGCTGGCACATGTTGGGCCCTGCACTGGGAATCCTTCCCACTTTCTTCAATTTCTAAGTTTATGACTCAACCGGAATACAAAGGGATTTTAAGTCCTACGTTCGAGTTGGAGAGGCCTGGTCCANTTGATCAAATCATTTAGGCCACAGGAAAATAGAATTATTCAACTTTCTCAATGGTGCGTTTGCTGGGGTTTCCTTCAAAGTTAATTGCAATCAATAGTTAGAATTATGAGGGATTCTGACATTTTTGACATTAAGTATAGAAGAATCTGAATGCAACACTGGAAATGATAATCGATTGTTTAACTTTGAACAAATAGTAACAATATTTAAATTAAAAATTTCTGATATGACTGAACAAAAACAGGTGTTGGATATCATCAACGCGGTTGACTCGGAAACTTGAAAAATACGAGGACCGATCCCTTGGGGTTGTAAATCCCAGGTACACCAGAACTGCAGCACGCCAATGAGTATCCAACGATTGAGAAGGGAACGTAAACCGTCTCAATGTATGTGGGGAAGAAAAAAGATTGAGGGCGTTTTAAATGACAAATAACAGTTTCACTAAAACACCTTAAATTTAATTACACAAAAAAAATTGATTGTTCAATGATGACACAAATGGTGACACAAATGGTTTCACAGAATTTACATTGTCTATTGAGAATTAATTAATATTGCACTTAACAATTCGATAGTAAAAATAATTGCACTTGAAAGTTTATAGGAAATAATTGCACTTCAAAATTTAGAGACAAACTGTTAACTAAACTGAAGATGATTTGGATAACTTGAATATTTAAACTTGGATAAAGATGAGAGGCTCAGTGAGAAAACGGTCTTCACTGGCCCTAGTCTCGAAGGGTACTAACTCTAAAATTGGAGAGAAAATGTAAAGTTCTCGTTATTTTTGGGCAGGGATGTGCAAATTCTTATTGGCTAGGTGATATTGCTATCTTAAAAGTAATTGGTTGAAGAAAGTGGGAGGGCGTATCTGGAAAAACCGTTGGGACCGACGAGAGGCCTTTTCCAACTCTGGCATACCCTTTTTTTTTGCCACTGGGGAAAAATAAGGGATGCGACGGTTTGCTACGTGGACATTTGGCTGGCACATGTTGGGCCCTGCACTGGGAATCCTTCCCACTTTCTTCAATTTCTAAGTTTATGACTCAACCGGAATACAAAGGGATTTTAAGTCCTACGTTCGAGTTGGAGAGGCCTGGTCCATTGTAAAACAAAAAAAAAGGAAAAACAAGTTTGAACAGGACCCAGGCTCTCGACAAGTATGAATGGATAAAATTTTCCCCAATTAAAATAGAAAATAAACGGTATCTGCACCGAACACACTGGGGGGGTTGAGAGTTTTTTAACAAAATGATCAACTAAAATAATCTCTGAATTCTTAAGCTCATGAACTTGTTCTACTTATAATATGATTTGAATGCACTTGTTTCGCTGAATTCTTTTAAACAAACAAAATTCTCAATGTCCATTAATGCAGTCTTTGATCTTTTTTCTCACTTTCGATTCCACGAAATAAAGGGGCCACTTTACGCACACTGCGATCGAAGATTCCTTTGATCGTTTTGACCTTGATAGAGCGAATGACTCCATCACTGCCTGGAAAGGCTTGGATGACCCTGCCAATGGCCCATTGGCGAGGAGGTAGGTTGTCCTCTTTCATAAGGACAATGGAATCTTCTTTGATGGGATGTTCTCCTGATGTCCACTTCGTTCTGGCAATTTGCTCATTGAGGTACTCCTTGTGCCACCTTTTCCAAAATTCCTGCTGTTTCTTTTGAATAATTTCCCAGCGGGATAATCGATTGGAAGGAGTGAGGCCCCTATCTGGCTCTGGTAAGCTAGTCAAAGAGTCACCCGTAAGGAAGTGGCCAGGGGTGAGAACAAGAATATCATTGGGGTCAGTGGATAGAGGAGTTAAAGGACGGGAATTAAGAATTGCCTCGATCTCAATCACAAAAGTGTTGAATTCCTCAAAGGTCAGCAAATCGTCCGAGATCCTCTTCAAATGGTGTTTGAAACATCTGACTCCTGCCTCTCAAAGTCCTCCGAAGTGAGGAGTGAGTGGTGGAATAAAATGCCAATTTATTCCTTGGTCAGTGAGATTTCCACGAATCTTCTCGTTGTGCTCCTTTGATTGCAGTTGTGAGTATAATTCCTTAATGTCATTATTAGCTCCAACAAAATTTGTTCCATTATCAGAGTAAATATGACAGGGTTTGCCTCTTCTAGCAATAAATCGTTTAAATGCTGCCATAAAACCCTCGGTGGTGAGGTCACTGACCACCTCCAAATGTACAGCCTTGACAGTCATGCATACAAATACCGCAACCCAGCCCTTGACCTGTGTCTTATTTCTGAATTTTTTCTCTTTCATGAGAAAAGGACCACAATAATCCACTCCGACGTTCAGAAATGGTCTAGTCTCAGTAACTCTGGTCTTTGGTAAATCTCCCATGATGTAATTACTGGGTGGAGGACTCTGACGAATGCATTTAGTGCAATTTATTATTACTTTCCTCACTTGTCTTCGACCATCAATTAACCAATATTTTCTGCAAAGAGAATACAGAGTGGTTTGAGCTCCGGAATGGTAATTAATTAAATGTTCCAGCATGATGAGCGAATTGGAGAAAAACTGTTCCTTAGGTAATAATAATGGATGCTTTTGTGCATAAGGGATTGGAACATTTTTCAATCGACCACCGACTCGTAATAAGCATTCCTCATCGAGGAAGACACTCAAGTGCCTCAACTTGTGTTTTTTACCAAGAGAAGAATTTTTCTTGAGTTCCTTAATTTCATCAGAGAATTCTTCAGCTTGAATTGCCTTTATAATTTGATTGTTGGCATTGTTTAATTCTTCAGCAGTTAATGGCCCTCGATGTTTTGTTGTAAATCTCAAGCAAAGAGCTACAATTCTTCTCAATTTAATCAGTGATAAATATCTTGTCAACAGATCATTTTTTGCTGAAATTTTTGTTGCGAGACATTGAGTTTTTCTCATCTCTGGAATCTCAGCAGGGATTTTAAGCTCGCTGATGGGCCACGTAGATTCCGCTTTATTGAGCCAATGTGGTCCATGCTTCCATTGCAGATTCTCAGTGAATTCGAGGGCCATCTGTCCTCGAGAAATGTGATCTGCTGGGTTTTGATCAGTCCTGACGTGTCGTCATTCCGCGTTTCTTACTTTCTGCTGTATTCCTGAGACTCTATTTGCCACAAAGACTACTAATTTGTGTGGTTCAGTGTTCATCCAATGTAATGCAATCATTGAATCAGATCAGAATACAGTACGAGAAATCTGATGACTGAGAGCTTTCTTCACAGCTTCATATAAGTCAACAAGGAGCAGAGCTGCACAAAGTTCTAATCTAGGTAATGATACTTGTTTCATTGGAGCTACTCTGGATTTGGCACAGAGTAGACTCGTCTGGGAATTTCCCTGATCATCCATTGTTTTCAAATAAATGCAAGCACCATAAGCCTTTTCACTTGCATCGTAAAAGCCATGTAACTGAATTTCTTTTGCATTGGAAATAATTATTTTACGATCAACGGATTCGTCCTTCAGTTGCATTAACTCATCAGTATATGATTTCCACTCTGTGTGAAGTTTTAATGGTACAGGATCATCCCAATCAAATTGTTCTTTCCACACTTTTTGCATAATTATTTTCCCTCTGATGATAATTGGGTCGAGGAGGCCAAGTGGAACGAAAATTTTTGCCAGATCTGATAGAATACTTCTTTTGGTAAGTTTAACTGTCTTAATGATTGGTTTTACTGTATATACAATGGTGTCTCTCTGGGGGTCCCAGTGCACCCCAAAGGCCTTAATAGTGGCATCCTTGTCGCTCTCCAACTGAAGGTTCACACTGCCTTCAGGTAGACTTTCGAGTAATTGAGGGTGATTGGACGCCCATTGTCGAAGATTCAAGCCATCTCTCTTTAAGACTGTCGTAATATCATCACGTAGCTGTAATGCTTCTTGGAGTGACTCAGTTCCAGTGAGAAGATCGTCCACATATAGATCTCTCTTGATTCGAAGAGCTGCTTCAGAATAATCCTCTTTTTCATCATCTGCCAGTTGAGATAAACAACGTATCGCTAAATAAGGGGCAGATGCAAGTCCAAAGGTGACTGTATTCAACTGGAAAGTTTTGACTTGATTGGCTGAATTGAACCATAATATCTGTTGAAATTTCCTATCTTCCTTTCTCACTCAGAATTGACGATACATTTTTTCAATATCGGCGGTTAATACAAATTGGTATGAGTGAAATCGAAGTAAGAGTGAAAAAATGTCGTCTTGGATCTTTGGACCAATCATCAGTGAGTCATTCAATGAGATAGCCGTCTCACTTGTCTTTGCCGATCCATTGAAGACCACTCAAACCTTAGTAGTCAGGCTAGTAGTCTTGATGACCGAGTGATGCGGCAGGTAGAAACCTTCTCGAGCATTTGGGTCATTCTCGACTTCGGACATATGGCCGAGGTCGATGTACTCTTGCAGGACCGCCTTATATTGATGCCCCAACTCGGGGTTTCTGATGAATTTTTTCCGCAGCCTTCTTAACCGTGATTCAGCAATTTATCTAGTGTTGCATAATGCTGCCTTTTTCTCATTGAAAGGCAAGGCCACAATGTATCTTCCTTTGCTGTCACGATCGACATTTTGTTGAAAGTGTTCCTCGCAGAGTTGCTCTTCTTTGGACAAGTGACGTTCACTGGGAATTTCTTCGATTTCCCAGAATTTTTGAACATCAAATTAAGATTCTGTAGTGAGGTTACATTGTACTGCATGTGAATTATTGTGTGATGGTTTGGCCAGTGGATTTCCACCCAGAATCCATCCCAATTGGGTTTGTTGAAGGATTACATCTGGATCTTTAGGATCATTTAATCGTATCTGGCCTTGACAAAGCATGGATAAAGTAGTTCCAACGCTTATCAAAATAACAACTGGCGCTGGACGATCAAATAGTGGATCGGCCGACTTAATGTTTTTAGGGATTTGTAAATCACTCCTGTCCACTGGTTCCATTGGAAATAATCCACCAATGTGGTCTACCGTGAGGAAATTCAAGGATTTGTTGAATGAGGTGAGTCTTGACTGAATGGTCGTCCTCACGAGAGAATTCGCGGCAGTAGTGGCGTCGTTCAATCCTTCGACTCTTATTGTGAGTTTTTCTCGTGATAGCCTCAATTTATTGGCCAATGCTTCTGTCATAAAATTGGTGCCAGCAGCAGTATCTAAAATAGCTCGACATTGAATAGGCTTCTGTTGAGAGTCCATGATATTCACGACAGCAGTAATTATGCACTCTCGAGATGGCAAAGTGGCCACTAAGGCGATAGTTTTTGCTTGATGTGCAGCTCTCATTACTTTTGTTTCCTCATCATTTACATGTAGACTAGTGTGGTGTTTCTTGTGGCATGTGGAGCAGGTAGACGTCTTGCACACCCTAGTTTTATGACCCTTCTGTAGACACAGCTCCGCAGTACAGGCAGCCTGAATCCTGTCTAGAGGGGTGAGAGCGAGTACCTTCTCGCAGGTAGAAAAAGTGTGTTGACCCTTGCAATGAGGGCAACTGTTGGTAGCAGCGTTCGTCAATAGAGTTTGAGTACGATTTTTATTCTCTTTACTGTGTTTGGGTTTTCCATTCACTGATGAATTGAAAGGTGTGGAAGAGGCACTAAAAGGCCTAACAGAAATTGTCCTGGTGGCTTCTTCTCTCAAAAATGTCAAGATAGCATCGTATTTAGGCATTTCTCTCCCTTGCATTTTTCTTTTCCACTCCCTGCTGGTCTCCTTGTCTAATCGTCTCAAGATGATGTGTACTAATGGGGTGTTCCATTGTTCTACGTTCTTTCGGGTTTGAACGTTGTTGGACAATTTTTTCATCTCTTCAGGTGTATTCTTCTTCATGACTGGAGTCTCCATAAGTTGATCATAATGATTCAGAACTAACGCATACTGAATATCATATGTATTTTCCAGTAGGGACCAAGCAACAGAGTAATTCTCATCTGTGATTACGAATGCCTTAATAGTCTCGGCAGCTTCACCTTCACAGGTTCGATTTAAATAATCTAAACGTTGAGAATCAGTGAGATTTTCATTTCTATGAATTGTAACCAAAAACCAGTCTCTATAAAATCGCCAATTGGATAATTTTCCATCGAACTTCTTTGCTTCAAGTTTTGGTAGCGTTTTTAAATAATCAAACGAGCATGAACGTGACATGACTGACGGTGACCTGATGTCTCTGAAGTTCTCTTGGATTGCGTCAGGATGTATAGTGCGTCCTGGCGATTTCAATTTCTCCACAAGGACTCGAATAGCTTCAAAGTCGTCCTCTATTCCGTCATGAATTTCAGCGTGATTTATATTGGGTTCTAGGGTTTGTAATTCACGTAAAATTCCTGGCATATTTTCCACTTCAGTTTCAATTATGCTAAAGTTCTTGTCGACGTACTGAATCGATGCGTAAGCATTCGACTCTACCAAATACTTATGAAATTTTGTCATCCTGATTTTAAACGTTCCACGTTGACTGACTAACGCATTACGTCGAGCCGGCAGTTCCTCCGGTGTGGCTGGTGCCATTGTGATTGAGAGTTTGGCAACAGGGAGTTTAGGGAAATTAAAAAGGCGACTGAATGAACGATCTTACCTTGTTGATGACTGCCTGGGGGTTGACTCTGCAGGTAGGTGGAGGCAAGTGGAATTCTTGGTCTGTCCAGCTCCTGTTAACCACCGGCGTATTTCACGAGATTGAATGCACTAGAGTGTAAAGTCTTAGCACAATCACACTCTTGTGAATTTTTAGTTTATTTTATTAATAAAAGTTTATTAATTGGTTAATTTTATTAATTTAAATGAGTAACACTTCGATTATGACTGTTCATTATACACGTTATCCGGCTCGAAGGACCATTTTTATGTTGGATATCATCAACGCGGTTGACTCGAAAACTTGAAAAATACGAGGACCGATCCCTTGGGGTTGTAAATCCCAGGTACACCAGAATTGCAGCTCGCCAATGAGTATCCAACGATTGAGACGGGAACGTAAACCGTCTCAATGTATGTGGGGAAGAAAAAAGATTGAGTGCGTTTCAAATGACAAATAACAGTTTCACTAAAACACCTTAAATTTAATTACACAAAAAAAATTGATTGCTCAATGATGACACAAATGGTGACACAAATGGTTTCACAGAATTTACATTGTCTATTGAGACTTAATTAATATTGCACTTAACAATTCGATAGTAAAAATAATTACACTTGAAAGTTTATAGGAAATAATTGCACTTCAAAATTTAGAGAAAAACTGTTAACTAAACTGAAGATGATTTGGATAACTTGAATATTTAAACTTGGATAAAGATGAGAGGCTCAGTGAGAAAACGGTCTTCACTGGCCCTAGTCTCGAAGGGTACTAACTCTAAAATTGGAGAGAAAATGTAAAGTTTTCTAGTTATTTTTGGGCAGGGATGTGCAAATTCTTATTGGCTAGGTGATATTGCTATCTTAAAAGTAATTGGTTGAAGAAAGTGGGAGGGCGTATCTGGAAAAACCGTTGGGACCGACGAGAGGCCTTTTCCAACTCTGGCGTACCCTTTTTTTTGCCACTGGGGAAAAATAAGGGATGCGACGGTTTGCTACGTGGACATTTGGCTGGCACATGTTGGGCCCTGCACTGGG
The DNA here is from genome assembly GCF_001412515.2 of Diachasma alloeum. Classification (NCBI taxonomy): domain Eukaryota; kingdom Metazoa; phylum Arthropoda; class Insecta; order Hymenoptera; family Braconidae; genus Diachasma; species Diachasma alloeum. The sequence continues at coordinate 50,726 of NW_021680658.1, forward strand.
AATCCTTCCCACTTTCTTCAATTTCTAAGTTTATGACTCAACGCAATACAAAGGGATTTTAAGTCCTACGTTCGAGTTGGAGAGGCCTGGTCCGTTGTAAAACAAAAAAAAAGGAAAAACAAGTATGAATGGATAAAATTTTCCCCAGTTAAAATACAAAATAAACGGTATCTGCACCGAACAACAGGTTTCACTCAATATTCCATAACTGCAAATAATAAAAATGATGATAATTATGTAATATTATCTGAATCATTAATGTGAATTTCAGACTCTCAAAAAAAGATAGAGCAGAAGTCAAACAATCATTTAAAATTTCAAGTTTCAATTTGATACTGAAAACATTAGGTGATGATATTCTAAGCGTGGAATTATATTGATGATATGAACAACAAATTAATTGAATTAACGGGTGAACTAATTATAAAATTTCATAAGTGTTCACCAGAAATCTACTCTTTGGCTTACGTTCGAGAAGAAAGTGGATTATAATTAAGATCGAACTTTTATTTAGTGAGCATAGAAATTAGCATATGTGCAAAAATTTAAAGCTGATAAATTGGGACAGATTATTTTCATCAGTTGCATTGCTTTTTGCAACTAGAATGATTATGAACAATGAATTGAAAAAAGGAATATTAAATCTGACAGGAAAAACGGCATAATGAAAGGGGCATCAATACCCCGGCCGCTTGCGTTATTATTATCAGTAACCCATCAGGTTATGGAATCAGACGCTTAGAACTGCGCATTGAAATAATAAAGTGAAAACGTGTAAATTGGACTAAAGAGTAAGGAAAGCGTCGTGACGATTATGGACGGGAATGGTGAAGAAAAGGACGTCGAGGGGCAAGACGACAAAACCACCCGAGGAAAGATGAAAGATGGGGATAAAGACAAGGTGTTGAGGCTTCAGTCTCACGTCACGGCAGGTTGGTCCGCTGACCACGAGCGGCAGCACCTCCTGGACACGGACCTGGGTTACCGACCGTGTCCAATTGATTGGGACCGACGACACCTGCCGCGATACTTGGCCCATCTCGTCACTTCCGCCGTCTTCTCTAATCGCCTCGTGACAAGCGTGCATCGTGCAATTCTCTCTCCGCGATTAAAATCTCAAAGTATTGTGAACATCTCAACCGTGAAAATCTCTACCGTGTCTCGACACAATTATTAATTGACAGTGATTATTTTTTAAAAATATTTTTGACTGATTTCTGTGTTTTTAACAGAAAAATACAGTTTTATTGTAACTCTACCCACGCGCACTGTGTTAGACATTATTTTGTAAACTTGTCTACCCTTTCCCCGGATCCCGGCTCTCTATCGGATTTTGTTTAACTCTCGCTGAAACACAAGGAAATTGGTAAGTACATGATTGTTTATCAAGTGAATAAAACAAAAGTGTGAAGTGATGGCATTAAACATGGAAAATAAATGATGCGTCGATCGGGTGGACGAGCTTGGCGGGAACACCTCTCAAACCCAAAATGGCCGCCAAAACGAGCGTCCGCGCAACATGTGGTTGAGAAGCCCTGAGACCCCCACGCGGAGTTGGGGACAATATATTATATCATTATCGAATACTAGTTCGGAGATTTGAGAAGGGACTAATTGAATCTTTTCACATATTGTCATTTTTCTGGAAACAATGTTGTTTTTAAAAACATATGGTTATATATTATGACAAATTATCTGTAGGAGCGATTTATAGACATGAGGGAATATAACGAAATGGTATTCGTTCGATACTCCATAATTGAGTTGAGTTATTAATATTTCTCTTCATACAATGAATTGTCGTAGGAGGATGAGTCCAAAATTCAAAAATCTTCAATATTGTATTGGTTTATTCAGAAATTGAGCGACGGGGTTATGATTCAAAATTTATTTTCACGTGAAGACTAGATATTCCCGATAATTAACTCCATTGAAGCCTATTTTCCACTGAATGTGATGGTGAGCGAGTTCTTATACATGCGTATATATTATTTGAAAATTTATGAATTGGGTACTTGAAGATTTGAGAGAATTCAAATATAGTAGAATATATAAGTATACAATATATGGGAATGGGCACGTTTTAAATGGATCGAGGTATCCGATTTACACATAAACAGTGGTCCCATTTATGATGTTAACGATCAACTCAACGTTCGTCATATTGATTTGACAAAAATAGTTCCCTATGAACTGATAATATTACAAATAACTTCGAGGTCACTCAAATTATTCACCAATTATGATTCCGGAAGAGACCTCGTGTACACTTATTTTGAATATACTGATATCTCTACCATCCTTCATTGATTATTAATGACGTCAATATGTGACTTTTAAATGTCATAGCTGACAGCTTATTGAACTGAATTTCTCGATGAGTGAAGAGAGGAAATAACAACTGTTCATTTACGCAAAAAATTGGGAGGACGCACGATGATCTATCCTAATTAGATTTTACCGACTGTGTTTTGGGTGAACACATTCACAGCAGATGGCAGCAGAATGTGAATACTGTAACGTAGGATGCTAGTTACGATGTTGGATTGGACTCGCTAAATACCGTTAAGGGCGCTATTTTTCGTCAATATGGTCGCTCTGAGGCCCTCATATACGCGTCTACAGAAACCCAAAAATTGGTTGCGTTGTGTGTGTGAGTACCGGTGCGCCTTAGAGCCTAGGTGGCGTTTTCTTATTTAGCGAGCCCAATACTGAGATAACTCCTATATCGACTGGAATTAAGCGGTAGAATTTGAAAACTCTGTTAAATAATTTTATAATTCATTGACAAGTCTGTTATAATGCTCTCACGAATTTTCTCTTGACCTTCCTGAGCAAAGGGTTTCCTCCTCTTTATTGCGCTACCTCTGAATATCGAACAGGAGAAATTCCTTTGGTTTCTTTGGGAATTTACTGTCCTGGTATGACAAAATGCCATAACCTATAATCCTAATTCTTGGGAAGAAGCACATTATGAGTTACAGAACGACATCTGACCGAATCTGGCGCAAACATATGGTCCCTGAAAAAAAGTTTTTGTTTTATCTACTTCGTTTTAGGATGAATCGAGTTTCAATCGCTCTTGGATTCGAACGGACAAAAATTTGAATGCTTTTCGTTTTGCATTGCTTCCCTGTAAATCAATCTCATTCACCAACGGTAATCTAATCAGAAACGAAGAAATTCCTTAAATATACTAAGATCCCTTTCCCTATATATGTTTAACAATTCGCTGAGAATGAGAATTATATGACTTAATATGCACGGATTCTCGAAATCATTCAAATTCTTTCCGAAATAACATGGGCTTACTTTTTTCTCTCACTATCACCAATATAGATTATTTCCAGTAACTTCCTCTTTATCATTAACAATCGAAATTCCATGGAATCCATGTTATTGGCTAACATTCCCTGCATGAATCAATGTGATTCACGTGAATTATTTTTCGGATAAGAAAGTATATCGGAGTACTGGACATTATTTTTCTATTGATCGTCTGGTGAATTCGTTCTGTGAATTATCATAAGGTAGCCATGAGTCAAGAGACATTTTATGATTTAGTCCGATTTTCCATAATAAATAAATGAAAGCAGTTCCTTCCAATATCGCGCATATTTGGATTCGCCACTAAATACATTCGGCTTGAATATTCATGCAGAAAAAATATATGTTCATGGAACAAATTCACTGGAGACGGATCTTTTCCGAAAAAATTGGTATATTGAAAACAGAAATGTGCAGAACTTGATTCTCCTCGATATATTTCATCATAAGTTTCGCATATATGCTATATTCTTCATCGAAATCATTCTTCAATTGCACAATACAATTATTTTACATCAATGAGTGGGTGTATCTTAATTTACTGCCAAATATAACTTATTACCCCAAAAGTTGCGCAAAATTTAAATTTCGATAATCGTCCATAGTCGATAATAAAGCTATTCTAGCGAAGCCATTCGTGCCCTTAACAAGTTTCAAACTTCATGAGTTCCATCCAGATGTCTCCCTAGGTTGCTTCTATCCCGATTCGATTGTCCCCAACTCCCCACACGACTCAAACTCGAAAAATAACTGACTTAATTAACAAATCAACTAATTGCAGATGAAGATTAAATTCTAATCCATTATCAAAAATGTTTTAGTGGCAAGGCATAGGGTGTTGTCAATAAAAGTGAGAAGATATTGAAAGAGTTGATGAATGAAAAGAGAGAGACAGAGCACCATGCGTGGTGTCCCTCTCGTCAGAGAGGCACGGAGGCGCATTACCATTATCCACAGGCTTGTAAAGTCTGCAAAGTCAAATAAAAACGGGACTTTAGGAATTAACTATAGTAAATAAAAGCGATCCGAAATTTAATCGCACTTTAGGTCAATCTTTCACATCAGACAGAAATTGGGCTGCTCTCCAAGAGTGGCTTGATAAAAGTGAAATTTTTGGAGAACCAGCGGTCTTGCCAAAAGAGCTTCCAGAGGGCGCTCTACCAGCAAATCCTCATGCAAGACAGAAGGAAGAAGAAGACGGAAAGAATAACAGAGAAGAATCTACGAGCGAAGACAGCAAGACAGAAGAGAGTAAGACGGAAGAAACAATGACGATAAAGAAGAGCGATTATGAGGCACTGGTGGAGGCACTCAACAAAGGTAAAACCAAACCTACTATCACTAAGATTGAGAAAACTCATCTTAGTCTGAATTCCTACAAATACTATGCAAACCATAGTAACCAGAACTCCCTTTCAACCAAAAATAAATCTGATTTAACAGTCGATGAGAGGATTATAAAACAAGACAGAGTCATCAGCGAACTGGCCAGCAGTGTTAAAGCCTGCTGTTCTAAAACTACCCAGTTGAGGGAAACAACAACCAAACTCCTTGCTGATGTGAATGAAAAACTCAACGGCATGGAGAAGTGGAAACAGGAGTTGGACGAAGTCTCAAGATTTGTTTATGATGCTCTGGCAGACGATGAGGACAACGAGAGTAACAAGAGTCAAGAGAGAGAGGTAAGCGCTTCAGATGATAAAGAAATAAGAGAGAAAGCCAGGGATATAAAAGGGTTGACAAAGGAAGTCGGTAGAATCGTAGACGAAAAACTAAAATCAAATAATGCTAAATCAGAGGAAATTACACCAATTAAAGAACTGGAGAAGACTCTGAAACTAAGTATCATGAACAAATCAAATGTCAGAAGAGACTACAAATTGGATAAAGAGACCAAATTTGAATATTTCCATGATCTTTTAATCAGCGAGTTACGATCAAACAATGTTTTACCTGTACTGGAAAATAAATATCCAGAAGATATTGATGAGTCAACTAAAGAAAATCAAATGTACAGAGCAAGAGATATAATCATAAATCGCTTTGAAGAGACATATCATTCAAAAGTATTGCAAATCAAAGATCCAATTAAGATAATAGAAGAATTAAAAATCATGAAAAACAGCGAAATAAACATCTTTTCTTTCGCCGCGAAGCGGGCTATTAGCAATATGCCATATGATCCAGATAAAATATCAGCAGGAAAATTCAATGATAATTTTGAGGATGCGATTCTACTGTATGAAAACTATCCCGGTGCAAGATATTTTTCTGAAGAAGATAAAAGAGAGATGTACTTTGGAGCAATCGAGGACTCAGCTCCTGGAATTAAGACTTGCGAATATGCGCTAATCGAAATGAAAGGTACACACATTCCATTTGCTGAACTCAAACGTCTGTTGGTAAAGGAAGAGATATCCAGGAAGCAATCTCAGGGAGGTGAAGTTGGTAACAGAGCTGCCAACATGACAGGAAAAGCACCGATTCGATGCTTCCGATATGAAGACTCAGGGCATCATGGACATGTCTGTCCAAACAAGCGATTGGGTCCGAAGTGTTACCACTGTAGCAAGTTTGGGCACAAGACTTTTGACTGTCCTGAAATCAAAGAGAGAGCAAGAACGTCCGACCATATTCAAAAGACAAGGTATTTTTATTTGACTAAATCAGCATGCGGTTCTGGTGGGAAAGATAAGTTAAAAAATTTCCTGAAATATAGGAATAGAGACAAAAATGAGTATGCTAAAGGCGCTAAAAGAGGGAGGTATGAAAGGAAGAAGTTTGACGACAGAAACAAGACGAAGCAGCAAAAGCCGGCGAAATCATCAAACAATAACTGCTCAAACAAAGGTAAGATAGATCATAGTGAAAACAATACTAAGCAAAATCGATTTGTTCAGGAAAAAGACAAGACCGAAGTAATGACAATGTACGCAAATGGGACATTCCATGTCAACTCAGCCACATCGGATTTTTTTTTGTCTGGGAAAAATCATTGAGTAGGTGCATTTTGAACTATTACATATAGACAGTGATCATGCAAAATTTCATTGCCTTGCCACTTTTTGTTTCTGAGATAATCATTATGAAACTTGAAATGTTCAAAAAATGATTACTTCTGATTGGAGCATCCGATTTTGATGAATAAAAGAAGAAAAATTTCATTTTTTTTTCACTCTAGGGCCGCTCGATATTCGATCGAAATATTTTTTTTATGATAGAGGATGTCCTTATATGATATAACAAAAATACGCCATAATAGAGGAGCGAAGCAATGCACCGGAAAAAAATTTTTTTTTTCGAAATTTTTGGGTTTTTCAGTTTTTAGGGGAGATCCCTCGGTTTTTTTTAAAGAAATGAGTCTGTCAACCATTATTCTTCGTTCATATATGATGACATAAGACTACACCATCATGTAATGGAGAAAGAGTGCGCCGAAAAAAAAATTCGTTGAAATTTTTATTGGAAGGGTAGATAGTTAAATTGAATATTATCATCATCGGGAGTTTGCTAAATTATGATCAAACAAATGAGAGGAAGGAACAAACGGAATCAATTAATTGATTTATCATCATCAGTCGGTTCCAAGGCTTTAATTCTAGAAAAAAACCTGAATTTCTCGATTGATTTTTTATCACCATACGATTCTGTGTGGATGGATTACCGAGCTCCTATCTTATTCTCTTCTTGCAACGAGGTAAGGAATTTTTACGTTGATTATATAGAAATGATCTTTATTCTCGGAAATGATAGCTTCGGATTTCATAGAATGCTGTGGAGTGATAGATGTGCGAATCCAATGCGGGCTCCTGGTGAGAACGGACACCTCGGTTATAATTTACGTCCGATTTCCTTGACACTACACGAGAAATTTCCTTTTTTACCATTTTCTGCGAAAATCTGTGGTCAATGCCGTACGAGAGCTCCAACTTATGTCATTCCTCCATCTGTCCCCACGATTAAACTTAATGCTACACATCTTCAGCGTTCGGAAACTCCACCCGATATATCAATGCTCCAAGCCGAAACATGTGACCCAAGTCTGGATGTGATGAACAGTTCTCTGAGATCAGGTCGATCTTTCCATCTTGATGATTCCGGTATATCAATCGACGACGAACCAGACGATAAAGCTGAATTCGACAGTTCANGCAAAATCGATTTGTTCAGGAAAAAGACAAGACCGAAGTAATGACAATGTACGCAAATGGGACATTCCATGTCAACTCAGCCACATCGGATTTTTTTTTGTCTGGGAAAAATCATTGAGTAGGTGCATTTTGAACTATTACATATAGACAGTGATCATGCAAAATTTCATTGCCTTGCCACTTTTTGTTTCTGAGATAATCATTATGAAACTTGAAATGTTCAAAAAATGATTACTTCTGATTGGAGCATCCGATTTTGATGAATAAAAGAAGAAAAATTTCATTTTTTTTTCACTCTAGGGCCGCTCGATATTCGATCGAAATATTTTTTTTATGATAGAGGATGTCCTTATATGATATAACAAAAATACGCCATAATAGAGGAGCGAAGCAATGCACCGGAAAAAAATTTTTTTTTTCGAAATTTTTGGGTTTTTCAGTTTTTAGGGGAGATCCCTCGGTTTTTTTTAAAGAAATGAGTCTGTCAACCATTATTCTTCGTTCATATATGATGACATAAGACTACACCATCATGTAATGGAGAAAGAGTGCGCCGAAAAAAAAATTCGTTGAAATTTTTATTGGAAGGGTAGATAGTTAAATTGAATATTATCATCATCGGGAGTTTGCTAAATTATGATCAAACAAATGAGAGGAAGGAACAAACGGAATCAATTAATTGATTTATCATCATCAGTCGGTTCCAAGGCTTTAATTCTAGAAAAAAACCTGAATTTCTCGATTGATTTTTTATCACCATACGATTCTGTGTGGATGGATTACCGAGCTCCTATCTTATTCTCTTCTTGCAACGAGGTAAGGAATTTTTACGTTGATTATATAGAAATGATCTTTATTCTCGGAAATGATAGCTTCGGATTTCATAGAATGCTGTGGAGTGATAGATGTGCGAATCCAATGCGGGCTCCTGGTGAGAACGGACACCTCGGTTATAATTTACGTCCGATTTCCTTGACACTACACGAGAAATTTCCTTTTTTACCATTTTCTGCGAAAATCTGTGGTCAATGCCGTACGAGAGCTCCAACTTATGTCATTCCTCCATCTGTCCCCACGATTAAACTTAATGCTACACATCTTCAGCGTTCGGAAACTCCACCCGATATATCAATGCTCCAAGCCGAAACATGTGACCCAAGTCTGGATGTGATGAACAGTTCTCTGAGATCAGGTCGATCTTTCCATCTTGATGATTCCGGTATATCAATCGACGACGAACCAGACGATAAAGCTGAATTCGACAGTTCATCCATGGATTATGATTCGGAAGATGACCAAAGTGACATTGATCCATCTTCATCTAAGCACTATCGAACTGCGAGAGAAATAGAATTAGAAGAAATGTTGGATGGTTCGAAGCAGAAATTCAAAGATCTAAAAAACTATCGTGAGCGCCTGCAAATCTTGACGGTTCATCCACAGACGTGGAGTGCGCGGAAAATTGCTTCTGAATTTCGAACTACCAGATACATGGCGTACAACCATCGACAAAGTACACAATTTTTACCTAGAGCACAGTCGCGTCATGCCAGGAATGAAAGCTAAAATATCCATCAAGATCAATGGAGAGAAGGTAGAGCAAAAGCGAATGATACTCGAAAATCTAAAAGTCCTTCATCGGAAGTACAAACATGCGAATGAAGATGCTAAGGTCGGTTTCAGTAAGTTTGCCGAGCTGAGACCTAAATAATGTATAGTGGCGGGAGCAAATGGCACTCACGTGGTATGTGTCTGTACGTATCATCAAAATTGCAAATTGATGCTAGAGGCAATTAATATTGCGACTCTAACTCAAGATTCCCCCTGTCGACTCAGAGATTACAAAGATTGTCTAGCAAAATTGATGTGTACAAATCCAAACCTGGCTATCATCTGGATGAATGTAATGATTGTCCTGGAGTGAAATCATTATCATGCGAACTGAAGAAACTTCTCTTTGATTCTGTCGTGGAAATGGTCGAATTTCGCGTGTGACAAAGTACTGAAAGGGGCATGAATTAATTCATCCTGATGGATTAATTCATTGATCTTCTAGTGGAACGAATAATAGTATTGAAGCCCCATCACTTCATCGCTAAAGAACAATCGGCTTTTGTCAAACAGCGAAAAGAGAATTTAGATAATGGAGAAGTACTAGTGCATTGTGATTTTTCGGAAAATTACGCTTTTGTGGCTCAAGATGCTACTCCAATCCTTTCATTACAATAATGACCAGTGTACAGTTCACCTCGTTGTGTACTACTATTGCGAAAAAAATGAAATCCAACATGGGAGTTTAGTCGTTTTGTCGGACAGTACGACTCACGATACTGCCGCTGTTTATTTGATACAGTAGATTTTAATACAGCATGTGAAAGACAACTGTGAAAGCGTGGAGAAATTATCTATGTCACCGATGGAGCTGAACAAAATTATAATAATCGTTTTCAGATCACGAATCGCTTGCATCACAAGACTGATTTTGGCATAGATGCGGAAGCCCATTCTCATGCAACCGCGCACGGTAAGGAGCGGAGTGTGACGGAGTGTGACGGAGTAGGAGCTGTCTTCAAGAGAGAAGCGAGACGTAAGAGCTTGCAAATCGTTCATGGTGAACCAATCCTCATGCCAGATGCTTTGTTTCGTGGACACAAGAGAATTTTGAAGGAATTGATGTGTTTTTTTCACCAAGGCAGAACACGAGAATATCAAAACTGAGTTGACAGAGAGATTTGATAGTGCCAAAGCTATTCCAGCCATTCAAAAACACCATTGTTTTATTCCGATACCGGGAGAGCAATTGTTAATTAAACGATATTCGGCTTCGGCTAACGAGGAGGTTTTCCCAAAGCAAAAACAAACAACAACAAAACGAAAAACCCACAGAAGACAGTAATCGTGATGTAAATAGGTGCATCAGTGCATGTTGGAACTTGTCGTCGAAGAGAGTGGAGAATTTCTCCGTATTGTAAAAATGTGAAAATATAAAATGTTGTCGTTATAGAAGTATAAAAATTGTTTTTTTCCCATACTTTTTCGTTAGTGGAAAGCACAGTGTGTTATTGAGAAACGATTTATAGTCGTATCAATAGTCTATTCTATCCAGCAGAACAGAAAATGTCTATTGACAAACCCCTTTTTCAGTAACAATAATGCAACTCTCCTAAACGACAGACAAACGTAAAAATTTCGAAGAAAAATTTTTTTCGGAGCATTCTTTCTCTCTTCCATGATGGCGTACTCTTTTGCCATCATTTATGAACAAAGAATAATAGTTGACAGACTGATTTCTTTGAAAAAAACCGATGGATCTCCCCTAAAAACTAAAAAACCCAAAAATTTCGAAAAAAAAAAATTTCCGGTGCATTGCTTCGCTCTTCCATTATGGCGTATTTTTTCATATCATAGAAGGATATCCTCTATCATAAAAAAAATATTTCGATCGAATATCGAGCGGCCCTTGAGTGAAAAAAAAATAAAAACGCGAAAAATTCTCGAAAAACCGGTCTAGGAGTTTTTTGACGGCTCTGACGTATTTTTATCTTGAAGTACGAGAAAAAACGAAAATTTGCTTTTTTTATTCATCAAAATCGGATGCTCCATTCAGAAGTACTGATTTTTTGAAAATTTCAAGTTTCGTAATGATTATCTCAGAAACAAAAAGTAGCAGGGTAATGAAATTTTGCATGATCACTGGCTATATGTAGTAGTTCAAAATGCACCTACTCAATGATTTTTCCCAGACGAAAAAAAATCCGGTGTGGCTGAGTTGACATGGAATGTCCCAAATACAACTGAGTGTGAAAACGGAATAATTACCGAATTCATAGCAGATTCAGGTGTTACCCAACATCTGACTAACTCAAGATTGATCTTTAACACTTTTGATAGTAATTGTAAAGGAATTATTAGATGCGCGAACAAAGATGAATCAGTAAATTTAAGATCAGAAGGTGAAGGCGATATTGAGATAGTACTGAATGACGGTAGTACATTAGAAATTAAGAATGTAGTATTCGCGGAGTTACTAACAGAAAATCTATTGTCGCTGAGTAAATTCGCGGAAATGGGGTTAGGAATTTATTTACATGAAAAGAAGAAAATAGGAGAAAAGGAGAAAAGGAGAAAATAGAAATTGTAAATAAAGAAACGAATGAATCCTTCTTAAAGGGAGTGTATGAAAGACCGTAATGCATGATAGAGTTGCAAATCAATAATAAAGGTAATGAGAGATCAGGGTATACAGTAGCTAAGAGAATGATTGCGAATCTTGCGGAAGGTGAAACTGAATCAAAACGGTACTGTACGAGAAGTACAACTAGGAATTTGATAGTTCCTGATAACATAACCAATGAGATTCAAGATGATACACCAAAGACAGATAACGAAGGAAACAGTGAATTGTCCGACAAAACTGTTGAAGTGGAAATGACTGAAGAGAGCCCAACAGATGAGAACGGTACCACGATGAGAAAAATACTATATGAACCGTCTAACTTTCATTTTCCTATTTGGAATCGCAAAATCCAAAACCTAGATGAGCTGCCCTACATAGAGACAAGTGAAGATTTGTCACCTTTCTCTGTTGATGTTGAGCGATTCAAAAGAAATAATCGGGCAATGCTGTGGCATGTTAGGCTTGGTCATGCATCACCTGCATGCCTAAAGGCACTTTAAGTCAAATTTCCACAAAACAAAAAGTTGAATGAAGCAGTATTTGATGAAACAATTCTAGACTGCGAAGTATACAAGATCGCAAAGTTTGATAAACTATCATTCCCAACGACGAGAACAAGAGCTACACAACCATTGCAAATCATTCACTCAGATACGATGGAGGTAATAAGCGCTAGCTCCTGTCCTAAATGTTACAGATTAATTTCGGTATTCATAGACGACTACTCCAGATTTGCGATGGTCTATCCCGTGAAATACAAGAGCGATACAGGTCGTTGCTTTGAAATGTTTGTGAGGTGTGGGCGAAATCTACTTGGATATGATGCAAAAGTATCCTACTTACGTTCAGATCAGGGAACAGAGTACACCGGTGGATATACCGTACAGTTTCTAAAGACTCTAGCTGCTGAGGCTCAATGGTCTAGTCCCGATACACCAGAGTACAACGGAGTCGCTAAAAGATTCAATCAAAAGATTCAAAAGAAGTTAAGATCATATATTTACCATGCGAAACTACCGGAGAATCTTTGGAACTAAGCAGTGACTGCTGCCGTGTACGCTTACAACCGAACGCCTCACAAATCAAACGAAACGGTAACTCTTTTGGAAAGATATGCTCCCAAACACAACTTTAACATCGATCAAATGCAAAGATTTGGATGTCTTGCTTACATCAAGATAGTGAGGAAAATAGGTCCTAAATTCAGACTTATAGGACTTCGAGTAATTCTTGCGGGTTATACTCCATCAGGTTATCAGTTCTTAAAACCTGACGATGGCAAATAGTATGAGAGATAAGCCAGGTTCAATGAGAAATTGGTATATGGAGATAAATACGGGAAAAACAGTATTAAAGATGTGCACAAGACAACGAGAAACTTGATGAGCAAAAGTGGTTTGTGGATCTAAATAAAGAAATAGAAAAGAGTGAACAGGTGTCCAAATCAGAGAGAGAGTCAGTCATACCTGAAAAAGAAATGAAGAGGAAGAGAGGCAGGCCAAGAAAAGAGGGAAAAACCCCGAATCAAAAGACAGTAACGAGAGATAACTCAGACCACATACAAGATTCAAGCTTTAAGGATCTTCCTATCACTGATAGTTTAACGGAAATTGCATCAAGTATGTATTATCTGAAAGAAGAACGCGTGACTAGTAGAGACGAAGTAAATGACGAGTTTTATCATGCTTTGCTGACTAGCATCACTGCTGATCCAGCGAACTACAAAGAAGCGATGAGCTCAGTAAATAAAGACGAGTGGGAAAGAGCAATCAAAGAAGAATTGAGTTCAATGGACAAGAATCATGTCTGGAAATCGGTGGAAAGACCAGTGGTCACTAACAAAAGACAGAGAATAAACATAATTTATTCTAAATGGGTATTCAAACTGAAGACTGAACCAAATGGAACGAAACGATTTAAAGCAAGACTGGTCATACGTGGCTTCAAAGATAAAAATGTCTACGAACTCAGCGAGACCTATGTGCCAGTATCAAGATTACCTTTGGTGCGAGATGTTGTCTCCATAATTAACAAACTTCACCTAGATGTGTGTCAGTTAGATGTAAAGACAGCTTTCCTCAACGGTGAATTAGATGACGCTATATACATGGAAATACCTGAAGGTGCAGATTTAACCGATGAAGAGAAACTGGAAACTGTAAACTGGAAAGATCGTTACATGGACTTAGAGTCAGTCCAAAGAAGTGGAACGAAAAATTCACCAAAGTAGCCTGCAGCTTAGGGCTGATTAACGCAGATTCAGAATCATGCTTGTTCATCTGGAGAAATGAGGAGAAAATTGTGATTTTACTACTTTACGGAGATGATATTTTACTGGCTGGGAATGATGTAAGAAAGTTAGAAGGTGTGAAAAATCAGTTAAGCCAGGAATTCGAAATGACAGTCATAGGTGAACCAAAGGAATTCCTTGGTATCTCTTTAAGACGAGACAGACATAATAGAATCATTGAACTGAGCCAGGAAAAATATAGGGGAGGATGGGGCAAAACGGCCCCCCTTCAATCGTCAATATTTTCCGATTCAATAATCCGATTGGGATGAGTTAGAGCTCGTTTTGAAGAATGAAAAATTATCTTCAAAATGAAGTTGAAACTGGGAATTTTCACAATGTCATTCACAAGTTATTGACAATTGAAGGGGGGCCGTTTTGCCCCACCCTCCCATATTCAGAAGATGTTGAAGAGATTTGAGTTTGACAAATCACATCCTCAGAGAACTCCGATGATAACAACTCAAGCAACAAATTACGCACGAAAGATGAGAAAAACTGATACAGCATGAGAGAATTCCCCCAAACAATACAAAGATGAGTTTCCCGTATCGTGAGGCAGTAGGTAGCCTGTTGTATCTGGCTGGTGCAACCAAATCAGACATATCATATGCTGTGAATGTCTTGAGCAGACAGCAGGTCAATCCTACTATTGAAGACTGGGGAATGGTTAAGAGAGTATTTAGATATCTAAAAGGTACCATAAATCTAAAGCTAAGATACACTGGTGAGTCTGAAGAAATTGAGAGTTTCTCAGATGCGAGTTTTGTTGATTGCAAGGACTCACTCACCACGTGTGGATTTTTGGTAAGACTATATGGTGACACAATTATGTGGAAGACTCTTGAACAAAATTACGTAGCATTATCCACGTGTGAGGCTGAATGTGACGATGAGTATCGCCAGTCAAGAGATGCTTTCAATTTATAATTCTATGAGATTGATTTTGGTTCATCCTCCTTTGCCGATGAAATTATGGTGCGACAATAGAGCGGCCATTATGAGTATTGAAACTAATGGGGGAAATAAATTGAGGCATGTTTTTAAGGCAAAAGCTCATCATATTAAAGAGTGTGTAAAGAGAGGTCTTATAGCGGTGGAATGGGTTAGGTCAAAAGAACAGTTAGCAGATATATTCACGAAACCTCTCCCATTTGAACTGCATAAGAATTTAACTGATGAGATAGTGAATTCTAAATTTTAATTATTAATTTGTGTATTTACAGGCAATAACTAGAAGAAGTATTCTCCCTACCAAGTTGAAGAAAGATACTGGAGAGTGGAGAAGGATGTCTGCGAAATTCAGTTTAAACTATTTCTTTTGTATTTTGAATATGCAAATCATTTATCGTTTATTTGTTCTTTAATTAAAGATTGAGACTTATTGGATACACGGAAGTTGTCGGGAGGGAGTGTTAGATTTACAGTACGCTAGCTCCATCTCCCGGTCTCAGGTTATACTTCCATGACGCGACTCTAGCGGCACTGATGTGCCAGCGTCGACACACGTACTTGCGTCGTGTCTCTCATAGAGAGTGAATCAGAAGATCGAAGAGCACGCTTCATGTATATTAATAAAGGTTTCTAAAGTGTTCAAACTCTGTGTTATTATTATCAATAACCCATCAGTTCAATAACTTTTGTATTTCTGAAACGGTACAGCCATTCCCATTTACTACTCTTCTTTAAAGCCTGGGTGTAATAATTTTTTCCCCCTTGAGCGATTTTATGCCATCATGTTTGGCGGTTGCATTAAGAATTAAAAAATCCCTAGTTGCGCCGTCGGTAACTGCGCGATTGACTAATAATGGTAATCGAACAGGTCCGTATGTAGGGGATCAAATCAGGGGGCCTAATTTTTCCTCCCCCAAAAATCATCACATGCATAAAAAAAAATATTTCTAAACAATGATAGAGAGATTTATATATGTATATATATATATTGCTAAAAAGAGGGATATATCGAGGTGCTAAATAGACAGGAAAAATTATGACGAAATGAACGCCAGTCATATGTAAGTCATGTGAATGTTTGATAGGATCATATAATGGTCATATGGGAGTTATCAATGTCATATGAAAGTTACATAGAGGTCATTCGGAAGTGTATAGCGGTCTGAGAAAATGAAAAGGTCGTAAGTGGCATTGTTCTCAATAATTGTTTTATATCAAAAGGGCTTTTTTTTCTTAGGAATCCCGGTTGATACCTTCATATCGTCGCCTTAGAATCAAAGAGCCGTAAGTGCTAAAAGACCTTTTTTGGAAGAGAAAGCCGTGCATGTCATTTTCGATGCGTTTTTGGATACTTTTCGATACACACACACACACACGCTACGGATCCTTTCAGCGTAGGAACGCCTCTACTACCTGAGAGTTTTCACAGTTTAGAAGGTGCTGCAACGTAGCGCGTATGCAGGTGGCGGATGGCAGAAAGCCCTCCCTGTTTCAAACTTTGGTTTGACACACAGGGTATCGACTAAATAAAATACGTCGGCGCGGACCAATACCTTCCGAGAAACTCAACTCTAAAAGTGGTGCGCAGGGTGGGCTCCCTATAACAGCCTTACAAAGTTTACAGTTGCTCTGTTTAACAGCCAAACTTAAAATGATCAGTAGGGATGATAACACGAAAATATCCCAAGTGGTAACCTCTCTTCGAGAGGTAAATCCTACCTTTGGTTCCGAGCAAGTGCAAGCCCCGGTGGCCAATGCCGGCTCCTTGGATTCTGGGACGAGCCAACCATCACACTTTTCAAAGGCGGACCACTTGGTCTCTGATGCTACAAGTGGAGCAGAATCTCAGACTCAACATGTGACGGAGCCTAGCGCGTCGAGTGGAGGAGTGGCGCACAAGCAGGCATGGGATCGCCATGAAGAGCTTATTGAAGACCTGTTACAGCAGCTAACAGACAAGTCTAGGCGAACCATCAATGAATGTATTCGCCAGCTCGCAAGAAGCATCCAGGCTTCTGCTAAGCGTCTCAGATCAATGCGTGGAGCCCTACCAAAACAGATGGTAGAGAATGCAGGATTTCAAAAGACGCACCAAGACCAGGATTTTCAAGACACTGGAGATAAAAAGAAGAGAAATCGGGAATCACCTGGCACGTATTCCGACTCTCTCAAGAGATCCAAGCAAGAGAAGACCCCAAGCCCACCCAAGCGGGTCACGACACAGTTTCAGGGGAGGGAGACGAAGGGGAATGAACCTTTCTTGCAGGAGCTCACCAAGGACAAACCACCCAAGGGTAAGACCAAGCAAGATAGGCACAACAAGGATGAGGCCAAAGAAGACCAAGGCTGGAAGAAGTGGAAGCGACGAAGGAAGAAATGTGACCCGGCTTCAAAGTCACTACGGGAAAACTCGAACCCGAAGCAGACACAGAAGAAGTTGGCGGCCAGGCCGAAAGAGTTGATCATTCGCCCAAAGGAAAAGGAGAAATACTCAGAAATCCTTAGGCGGGTTAAAATAGACAGGGCCTGCGAGAAAGCAAGGGAATGCATCGAGAAGATCAGACGTACAGCAACAGGAGACATGCTGATTATCCTGAACAAGAAGACGACCGTTGAGGGCTCCCAGATACGATCAGCCATTGTGGATCTCCTGGGGGAGGAGCCAGAAGTACTGAGTAAGGACCCGTTGGAAGATCTCGAGATCAAGGACCTCGACCTGCAGACGGAAAAGGAGGACGTTCTGGAAGCCCTACGTAAAGTGGTGGGTGAGGAGCATAAGATAGGCTCTGAAATCGTCAGATCCTTACGTATGGCATATGGAGGAACCCAAACTGCCTCGGTGACACTCACTGCAGCTGCCGTGAAGAAAATCCTGGGGGAGGATGATCACAGGAAGATCAGAATCAGCTGGGTGAACTGCCGTATTCGAAGAGTGCAGAAACCGGTCAAGTGCTTCAAGTGCTGGCACTACGGACACCTCGCTACTAAGTGGCCAAGCACAATTAACCGACCTGAGGTCTGCGTGAGATGTTCAGAGAGTGGCCACCAAGCCAAGGAGTGCCAGAAGGATCCTCTGTGCGCCCTTTGCACTGAAAATGGCAACACGAAGAATTGTGCACATGTCCCGGGTAGCAGTAGATGCCCAGCCTACAAAGAGGCACTTCAGAAGCTTACTAGCAAAAGGCGATCATAGGACCGGAAGGTGCAAGGTGTTACAGNGCATATGGAGGAACCCAAACTGCCTCGGTGACACTCACTGCAGCTGCCGTGAAGAAAATCCTGGGGGAGGATGATCACGGGAAGATCAGAATCAGCTGGGTGAACTGCCGTATTCGAAGAGTGCAGAAACCGGTCAAGTGCTTCAAGTGCTGGCACTACGGACACCTCGCTACTAAGTGGCCAAGCACAATTAACCGACCTGAGGTCTGCGTGAGATGTTCAGAGAGTGGCCACCAAGCCAAGGAGTGCCAGAAGGATCCTCTGTGCGCCCTTTGCACTGAAAATGGCAACACGAAGAATTGTGCACATGTCGCTGGNCCAAGCACAATTAACCGATCTGAGGTCTGCGTGAGATGTTCAGAGAGTGGCCACCAAGCCAAGGAGTGCCAGAAGGATCCTCTGTGCGCCCTTTGCACTGAAAATGGCAACACGAAGAATTGTGCACATGTCCCGGGTAGCAGTAGATGCCCAGCCTACAAAGAGGCACTTCAGAAGCTTACTAGCAAAAGGCGATCATAGGACCGGAAGGTGCAAGGTGTTACAGCTCAACCTCAGTCATTGTGAGGACGCACACGATCTGCTCACGCAAGCGGTGCGGGAGCTGAGACTTGACCTTGTCATGATCTCGGAGCCATATCGACATCTTGGCACTCAATCCTGGATTACTGACGTCAGTGGGAAGGCTGTAATCTGGGCTTCTGGGGATCGTTCTTTCCAGAGCAGCACAGGTAACGCACAAAAAGGCTTCATAAAGGCCAAGGTTGATGGAATTCAGTTCTACAGCTGCTACGCCCCGCTAAGTCTTTCCTTTGATGAGTTCACGGACTTGCTAGATCAACTGACCGAGGATGCGAAGCAGCACTTTCCCGTGACAATAGCCGGGGACTTCCACGCCTGGGCAGTTGATTGGGGAAGTAAGAGGATAAACGCCAGAGGACAAGCTTTACTGGAAGCCATGTCATCGTTGGACGTGGTTCTGCTGAATAGCGGCGATGAACCGACTTTCGTGAGGGGAGAGAAGAGCTCAATTGTGGACCTTACCTTCGTGAGTAGCAACCTTGCAAAAAGGAACTGCTCATGGAGAGTAGCTGATATCTACACTGCCAGCGATCACCGTGCGATAATCTGGGAGACATGTACTCGCCAGAGAACCGCCTTAAGGCCTAAAAAGACCAACTGCATTGGCTGGAGTGTGAGCACCTTCAATTCGAGCACTTTTTCAGCAGCATTGGATAGTCGCCCGATTAGCGGAAACAATGCTACTAAAAAAGCACACAACATCATGAAGAGAGTGACAGAAGCATGCGATGCCACCATGACCAGGAAGTGGAGCACAAACCAGCATCCATCGGTATATTGGTGGAATGATAGTATCGCCATCTTACGGAAGGACTGTAATAGAGCCAGAAGATTGGAACAACGTGGCCGGAAGAAGCCGAACTCTGAAGAACTGCGGATGAGGCATAAGAAGGCACGCCGTAAACTCAGCAGAGCAATCAAGTGCAGTAAGAAGCAATCTTGGAGTGAGCTACTTGTTGAGGTGGAAGATGACCCGTGGGGCAGACCATACAAGGTAGTGATGATGCGCCTAAAAAGCAAACGAATGCCGTTACCAACGTGCCCTGAACTGTTGAAGAAAATCGTCGTAGTGCTGTTCCCACAACAACCAGAACTACACCATACTANGGTAGTGATGATGCGCCTAAAAAGCCAACCAATGCCGTCACCAACGTGCCCTGAACTGTTGGAGGAAATCGTCGCAGTGCTGTTCCCACAACAACCAAAACTACACCATACTGGCGAGCAAGATGGGATGATGGCTCCACGAATCACCAAGGAAGAACTGATGGAAGCCTGCAACAGAGTGGGTAACACCAAAGCTCCTGGCCTAGATGGAATCCCAAATATCGCTCTGAAGTCGGCTATACATGCGATGCCGGAGCTATTCCTGGAAGTGTACAACGAATGCCTGCGAGAGGGCACTTTCCCAGCCACGTGGAAGTAGCAGAGGCTAGTACTGCTCCCGAAAGGGAACAAACCACCAGACGACCCTTCATCATATCGTCCCCTCTGCATGCTTGATACCGCTGGCAAGATTCTCGAGCGTATCGTCCACCAAAGGATAGAAGCCGCGGTGGAACCTCTAGTAGCCGGGAACCAATATGGTTTTCGGAAAGGTCGATCAACCCTAGATGCCATCAACCTTGTCATCGGTACCGCCAGGAAAGCGATTGCAG
>NW_021680658.1:71202-90889 GCF_001412515.2 Diachasma alloeum
AAAGGGAACAAACCACCAGACGACCCTTCATCATATCGTCCCCTCTGCATGCTTGATACCGCTGGCAAGATTCTCGAGCGTATCGTCCACCAAAGGATAGAAGCCGCGGTGGAACCTCTACTAGCCGGGAACCAATATGGTTTTCGGAAAGGTCGATCAACCCTAGATGCCATCAACCTTGTCATCGGTACCGCCAGGAAAGCGATTGCAGAGGAAAGATGGCTCAATGGCACGGAGGAGTACTGCTTAGTAGTAACACTGAACATCAAGAATGCCTTCAACTCAGCCAGGTGGGACTGCATTATGAAGGTTCTTGTAGAGCTGAACGTACCTGGATACTTGCAGAGAATGGTTGACAGCTATTTCACCGGAAGGGTCCTCAAGTATGACACGGAGTGTGGCCCCAAGCAGTATGAAGTTACAGCGGGAGTACCTCAAGGCTCAGTGCTGGGTCCTCTACTATGGAACATTATCTACGATGGGCTGCTGAAGCTGAAACTGCCACGAGGGACTAAGCTCGTTGCATTTGCAGATGATGTGGCCGTAGTCATCGTTGGAAAATACTTGGAGCAGATAAACCACGTGTTCAATGCAACTTTTGAGACTATCCGGAACTGGATGGACTCACTAGGCCTAAACCTTGCGGAGCACAAGACAGAAGCCGTATTGATCACTAGCAGGAAAAAAATCGAGACCATCACGCTGCGAGTCGGGTCTTCTGAAATTACCTCACAGCCATTCATTCGATACCTGGAAGTGATGATAGATGTACGACTCAACTTCAAGCAACAAGCGGAGCAAGTGGGTGCCAAGGCGTTGAGCGTTAGATCCACCTTATCACATCTCATGCCCAACATCGGGGGACCCAAGCAAAGAAGAAGTTCACTGTTGTCTTCAGTGATAACTTCGGTGCTCACATATGCTATTCCGATTTGGAAGAATGTACTTCAACTGCAGAAAGCGCGACGTAAGATCGCACCAGTCTATCGACTCAGTGCCCTTAGAGTCGCCAGTGCATACTGGACGGTTTCTGAGGACGCAGCGTGTGTCATCGCGGGACTGTTGCCGATAGAAATTCTGGCTGAGGAGCGGAAAGCTCTGTATACGCGTAGAAGATCCGAAGCGTTGAGTCCCAAGGAGTTGACGTCTGAAGGGAGGCAAAACAGCCTGCGGCGATGGCAGCTGAAGTGGGACAAATCCACCAAGGGGAGATGGACTTACCGCCTGATCCCTAAGGTGGATGTCTGGCTGAATCGCGGTCACGGAGAGGTGAACTACTATCTGACGCAGATGCTTTCTGGACACGGATGCTTTAGAGCGTATCTTCACCAATTCAAGCATGAAGATTCCTCGAAATGTCCGACCTGCCCAGAAGTGGATAAAGATGCGAAGCATGTGTTCTTCGCATGCCTGCGTTTCAGCGAGACCAGGCATATCTGGGTGTCTATACTGAAAATGGAAGTACTGCCTGAAAACCTAATCGATGTTCTACTATCATCGCAGGCAGCTTGGGATGCAACGAGTCACTTTGCGGCTGGAGTCATAAAAGAGCTCAGGAAAGAGGAATGCGAGCGCAAGGCTGCAACACAGGCGGAAAACCTACTGGAACCTCTTACCTACACCCAACATCTTCATAGACAAGGAGGACGTACATAAGATTGAACTGAGGAAGAGCAAATAGCTGAGACCTCCCTCGCGAAGTAATAATTAACGGTGGTGCCGCGAGGGGAAGAAAAGGTCAAAGATTACTAGGGTCATGTTCGGTTTTTTAGTCCGTATGGATTGCACATTCGCCGAGCAGATACTTGCTCGTGGTCGCTACCATCTAGACCTGACCGACTCGGACACTACACTTCAGACACCACCCGTCTGGAGTGTGTTAGTGCGTAAAGAGCATTTTTCCGTTCACGAACCCAAAACAAAAAACACACACACGCACACACACACAAGCACGCACACACACACACACACGCACACACACACAAGACCTTCGACAAGACCTTCGAGGCGATTCGACGCTGGATGGACTCAGCCGGCTTAAACCTGGCGGAGCATAAGACGGAAGCCGTGCTGATCACTAGCAGGAAGATAATTGAGACTATCACGCTGCAGGTCGGGTCTTGTGAAATTACCTCCCAGCCATTCATCCGATACCTGGGGGTGATGTTCGATGCCCGACTCAACTTCAAGCAGCAAGCGGAGCACGTGGGTACCAAGGCATCTGGGGTCAGATCCACCCTAGCACGCCTCATGTCCAACATTGGAGGTCCTAAACAACGGAGACGAGCGCTGCTGTCGTCAGTGGTTACATCAGTGGTCACATATGCCATTTCCATTTGGGCTGACTTACTCCAGCTGCAAGAAGCTCGCCGTAAAATTGCACCTGTCTATCGGCTGAGTGCTCTCACAGTTGCCAGTGCGTATCGGACGGGATCTGAGGATGCAGTGTGCGTCATAGAGCTATTAGCTGAGGAGCGAAGATCTCTATACCAGCGGAAGAAATCAAAAGCGCTGCGTCCCGAAGAACTGGAAATCCAAGAGAGATGAAAGAGCTTGAGCCGATGGCAGCAGAAGTGGACAGATTCGACCAAGGGGAGATGGACCCATCGTCTGATCCCGCATGTGGCTGTCTGGGTAAGTCGAGATCATGGAGAGATAAACTATTATCTTTCTCAAATGCTTTCAGGACACGTGTGCTTCCGGGCATATCTTCATAAATTCAAACATGAAGATTCCCCGACATGTCCCACCTGCGCAGAAGTGGACGAGAACGCGGAGCACGTATTCTTCACATGCCCCCGTTTCAGTGACATCCGGGATACTTGGGAGACTGAACTTGGAAGGAAAGTCTCGCCCTAAAATGTAGTAGAAGCAATGCTGTCATCAGAGACAGCCTGGGACGCAACGAGCAACTTCGCGGCGGAAGTCATAAAGGAGCTCAGAAACGAGGAACGCAAGTGCAAGGTTGCAGTATAGGTGAGAAATCTATTTGGAACCTCCTAGTCACACACAATATCTTAGCAGGTTAGAGGGACGTACATTGGATGGAAATAGTGGAAGAGCAAGCAGCTGAGAACCCCCCTCGCGAAGTAATACTTCACGGTGGTGCCGCGAGAGAAATGGGAACGGACGATTAGAGGTAAAAAGAGGAAAACAGGGTTTTTACTGGGTAAAAATCCCAGATCTGGTTTTTAACATCACTTTACCAGAATCTTTTGAAGGTTTTCCCAAACCTCTATAAAAAAAAAACACACACATGTACACTCAAACGCGCACACACATATACACACATATATACAGACACATATATACAGGTACACACACAGGCACACACTCCTCCTAGGAACTGCAAGACCTTGTCGCTGGTGGAGGAGCTTAACGGGACTTGTCCCGAACTAAGAAGCAGTTCAGAACCCCCAATGTCAAGGTGTTCACCGTGCTGATTTCTGCAAGGCGCCAGGGGTAGTTGGCGTCGCAAACGGTGGTCCCTGGGGCAACGGGTCCAACCCCAGGTGTATTCTGTGGCCTAGCTCCAGTAACCGGGGCTCTACTGAGGTGGTCCATTATTTCCCTAGGGTCTCGTGGGAACAAGATGGATCTCAATGAAAACAAAAAAAATCTGTGCGCGTGCTCGCACTCACACACACTCCCATGCACACACATCGCCGTATTCCGCATCGAGAAAAGATGTAATTTATCACAAAAGTAAAATTGTTTCTTGAATGTATATCGATTTCGAAAAAAGCTAGTGAACTGCTGATTAAATGTCTTCCAGTATTCCATGATTTGTGCGTTATATCAAGATTCATCGTTTCTAACAAAAAAAAAATTGAAATCGCATCGTTATGCACGGAGAAATGGTCTCGTTTACAAAAAAACGCTAATTTTCGACTTTTTTCCAAATGTTTTTTGGAAAAAACTGGAGAAACGCTGAGACGATCGTCTCCATAATCTAATCAGGTTCAAGTCACATGAAAATACAGCGATTAAAAAAAAAAGTCAAATCGCATCGTTTGTTCAGGAGGAATCGTGGCACAAAATTTTTGTCACAGACGTACGCACACACATACACACATCCACACATACAGACAAGTACCTGAAAAGGGTCAGAAGTGGTTCCAAAGGTCATGAAACGTGGAGAAATGCTTAAATTTCCACATTCGATTTTCGGGGTCATTATAATAACTTCCTCCCTTAGGGTCGGGAAGTTAAAAATGAAGACGTGAAGCAGGACAGCTTGGTCCAGGAATCGGAGCTAAGTGACGCAGCTACCATGAAGGAGAACATGTGGAACAGGCATGAACAGCTTATTGCTGACCTAGTGAGCTACATGAAGGAGAAGAGGAACATCAACGCTCAAGCCCGAGAGTTGGTGGACTCTATCAGCACCTCAGCTAAACGGCTGAGGCGACTGGGCGGACAGGCAGGGCAGACCGGCCCAATGCTGGTCACATCAGCATCTTTCCTTTTAGGTCGAACGCGGACGCTCTCTGAAGGTACTGCGACCTCGATGGACTCGGAGTTTGAGGATGAGAGCTTAGCTCTCTCTGACAACAGCAAGGCTTCCAGGATGAAGAGGAAGTTCCGAGAATCACCACCGACGGACACCAAGGACCCCAAGAAGAAGAAGAAAGATGAGGTGAAGGTCGCTCATGCCCAGAGCAAAAAGGAGAATCTACCTGCAAAGTCTTCGAACTGGGAGCAGGTCAAGACCAAAAAGAAGAGGCAGCTGCAGCCGCCAGAAAAGCCTCAGAAGAAGGAGGTGAAAAAGAAGAAACAGAGGGTACTGGTAACAAGGCCAAATGCGCTAATCGTACGCATGAAGGACAAGCAGCAGTACTGGGAGGTACTAAAACGAGTGAAGCAGCAGATACCTTCCGAACAGGCTCCTGACTGCGTTGACAAAATCCGCAGAACGACCGCAGGAGATATGCTGATCATCCTCTCAAAGGATAAGGAGAACGAATCTGATAGCCTCCACAAGGCGATAGCCGAGCTCCTTGGAGACGAGGCTGATGTCCTCAGTAAAGGACCACAGGAGGAACTTGAGATCAAGGATCTCGACGAGCTGACGACGAAGGAAGAGGTGCTTGAAGCCCTGAGAATCACAGCCGGGGTAGATTGTCAAATTTCCCCGGATGCCATCAGGTCTTTGCGCAAGGCCTACGGAGGTACCCAGACTGCTTCAGTGACACTGGCCGCAGCCGTCGTGAAGAAAGTCCTAGGCGATTGAGGCATGATCCGTATAGGATGGGTGAACTGCCGGATCAGACGGGTGGAGAGAGTGATCAAGTGCTTCAAGTGCTGGCACTATGGGCATCTCGCCATCAAATGTAGGAGTCAAGTGGACAGAGCAAAGCTCTGTACAAAATGTGGGGAAGATGGACACAAAGCTGCTGGCTGTGAAAAAGCAGCCCTTTGTGCCTTATGCACTGAGAGAGATCCATCGAAGGACTGTGCCCATATTGCTGGTAGCAGCAGATGCCCTGTCTTCAGGGAGGCACATCAGAAGGTGAATAAGAAACAGTAATGCGGATACTACAGCTCAACTTCAACCACTGCGAGGCCGTACACGATCTGCTCATGCAGACGGTGCGGGAGCTGAAGATCGATCTGGTGATCGTCTCGGAGCCATACAGACATTTGACCACGCAGCCCTGGGAGACGGATAAGAGTCGCAAGGCCGTAATCTGGTCTTGTGGGAAGTTTCCGTTTCAAAGCATTGCGACTACTGATGAAGCTGGCTTTGTGGGAGCTAAGCTGAATGGAATTTATTCCTACAGCTGTTATGCTCCACCAAGCCTCACCCTTGACGAATTCACGGACTTCCTGCATAGACTAACTGAGGACGCGAAGCAGCACTTCCCTATTGCAATCGCGGGGGACTTCAACGCCTGGGCAGTCGACTGGGGTAGCAACGAGACAAAAGCAAGGGAGCAAGCACTACTGGAGGCCATGTCTTCGCTGGACATTGTCCTGTTGAACAACGGTGATGGACCCACGTTCGAAAGAGGCGACAGGAGCTCAATAATAGACCTCACCTTCGTCAGTAGTAATCTCGCAAGGGAAAACTACTCCTGGAAGGTGATGGATATCTACACCGCTAGTGATCATCGAGCAATCTTTTGGGAGGTGTCCGCTGGTCGAAAAAACAGACCAATGCCTAGGAAGACAAACGAAATCGGCTGGAAGATGAGCACCTTCGATCCTAGCACATTCTCAGTGGCACTGGATGATTACCCCATACGGGGCAGCAGTGCTACGGAGAAAGCCGAGAATCTCATGAGAAGAGTTAGCGAGGCTTGTGATGCCTCAATGCCTTGAAAACGTAGTGGAGGCCGTCTGCCACCAGTGCACTGGTGGAATGATCATATTGGAGCTCTTCGAGAGGAGTGCGTTAAGGCTAAAGGTCGGCTCAGCGTGGTCGGAAAAAGCTGAACTCCGAAGAACTGGAGAAGAAATGGAAGGATGCTCGCCGAAAGCTCAACAAAGCTATCAAGGAGAGCAAAAAGAAAAGTTGGACTGGACTCCTTGACGAAGTCGAGAGTGACCCCTGCGGAAGACCGTACAAGGTGGTTATGATGCGGCTGAAAAGCAGGCCTATGCCATCGCCGACCTGTCCCGAGCTCTTGAAGGAGATTTTAGCGGTGCTTTTCCCGCGACAACCAGAATTTCAGCGTGCCAACACACGAGGAAAGACTTTGATGGTCCCAGCGATCATCGAGGAAGAGTTGATGGAGGCGTGTGACAGATTCGGGAATGCCAAGCCCCCGGGTCTTGACGGGATCCCAAACATCGCACTGAAAGCCGCTATCCATGCGTTGCCAGGCCTCTTCTTGGACGTTTTCAACGAGTGTCTCAGCGAGGGCATCTTCCCTGCAAAGTGGAAATAGCAGAGGCTAGTGTTGCTCCCGAAAGGGAAAAAACCACCGGACGAACCTTCATCCTACCGTTCCCTCTGCATGCTCGATACAGCTGGTAAGATCCTTGAACGCATCGTCCACAGAAGAATAGAAGCAGCTGTCGAACCAATGCAGGCCAACGACCAGTTCGGCTTCCGGAGAGGCCGTTCAACCCTTGAAGCGATCAATCTAGTTGTCGATACAGCTAGGTAGGCGATTTCAGGGGAGAGATGGCTTGGAGGCACAAAGAAGTACTGCCTGGTGGCAACACTGGACATCAGGAATGCCTTCAAATCAGCCCGATGGGACTGCATCATGGCGGCCCTTGCGAGATTTGGTGTACCTGAATATCTACGGAGGATGGTGGACGACTACTTCACCGAGAGGGTCCTCAAGTACGACACGGAGAGTGGCCCCAAAGAGTACAGAGTCACTGGAGGGGTACCTCAGGGCTCGGTGCTGGGTCCTCTTTTGTGGAACATTATGTACGACGGACTGCTGAAGCTGACACTGCCACGCGGTGTGCGGCTCGTGGCTTTTGCAGATGATGTGGCCGTAGTGATTGTAGGAAAATACCTGGAAGACATGAAGCTCACCTTCGGAAGGACTTTCGAGGTGATTCGCCGTTGGATGGACTCCGTCGGCCTGAGCCTGGCCGAGCATAAAACGGAGGCCGTGTTGATCACAAGCAGAAAGGTGTTGGAGACAATCACGCTGCAAGTCGGGGATTATGAGCTCACATCCCAGCCGTATATTCGTACTTGGGAGTGATGATTGATGCCCGACTCAGTTTTAAGCAGCAAGTGAAACACATCACAACTAAGGCGTCAGGGGTTCGAGCAGCTTTGTCTCGCCTCATGCCCAACATTGGAGGTCCCAAGCAGAGGAGACGAGCATTACTGTCATCGGTGATTACGTCAGTACTCACCTACGGCATTGCTGTATGGGCGGAGGCCCTTCAATTACAGCAGAATCAGCGCAAAGTAGGGCCTGTCTACCGACTCAGTGCCCTTAGAGTCGCCAGCGCATTTCGCACCGTGTCCAACGATGCCGTGTGTGTTATAACCGGAATGATGCCAATTGAAGTGCTAGCCGAGGAACGAAGATCCCCATTCCAGTAAAAAGGAGAGTCATTAAGTCCAACCGAGATTCAGGCTGAGGCCAGACGAAAGAGCATAGAACGATGGCAGTTACGATGGAGTACCTCACTGAAAGGTAGATGGACATATCGTCTTATCCCGCAGGTGAGTGCTTGGGTGAATCGTGAGTACGGAGAGACCAACTACTCCCTACTACTGTATTTGACACAGTTGCTTTCAGGACATGGGTGCTTCCGGGCTTACCTTCATAAATTCAAACATGAAGATTGCCCGGATTGCCCGACTTGCTTAGGTACCACGGAAGACGCAGAGCATGTATTTTTCATGTGTCCACGTTTGGAGTGGGAGAATGAACTTGGAGCATTGATCCTGCCCGAGAACTTAGTGGAAGCCATGCTGTCATCGAAAACAGCCTGGGACGCAACGAGTGACTTTGCGACGAAAG
Organism: Diachasma alloeum; assembly: GCF_001412515.2. Classification (NCBI taxonomy): domain Eukaryota; kingdom Metazoa; phylum Arthropoda; class Insecta; order Hymenoptera; family Braconidae; genus Diachasma; species Diachasma alloeum. Next base: position 79,650 of record NW_021680658.1, read on the forward strand.
TCATAAAGGAGCTCCGCGAGGAAGAGCGCCGTCGAAAGAAAGCTGTATAGGAGGAAAAGCTACCGGAACCTTCTTCCCACGCCCAACACCTAAGTGAGGAAGGAGGACGTACGGTTAGTGATGTTAGTAGAGGAAGAGCAATAGCTGATGTTCTCCCCCGCGAAGTAATGCCTGACGGCCGTTCCGTGGGGAATATGGGGTAAGAGGAATTGAGGAAAGAGGGCTTTACTCAGTAAAAATCTGAGATCCGTTTTTTAACATCCTTTTAACGGAATCTTTTGAAGATTACCTTAAACCTCAAAAAAAAAAAAAAAAACATACGCGGGTGCACACACACACACAGGCGCACACACACACACACACACACACTTTATGCTCAAAATCATATTTGTGAAAAAATATGTATTTGAAATTCCCATTTGTTATGGCATTTTGAATCATTTCCGCACACAATGCAATAATCGAAAAAAATGACGTTTACCAATCTGCTGTTCCGAAGTAAAAATCAAAAGACCAGACGAGATCTGTTTATCTTTTCTTTTGCCCTCTCCTGAAGTCTTCTTACTGTCCTGGAATGAATAAAAAATATTCCTGAATGGTCAAAAATTATGTTCTTCATTTCATCCCTCCCGAGGTATTTCCATCCCCTTGCAAAAAACATAAAAACGATTTGAAGATTTACCAAATTTCAGAAACAGGGGGAGCTCATGATGAATATTAGGCAATTTTTAACAATGAGACAGGAACATAATTTACAGAGATTCCTGGGAGGGACTACTTTGATCTTCATTACATAAATAGTTTCCTTCAATACATCAATCATAATCGGTTCGTAAACCCTAAATCGGAAAGTTCAATTGGAAGTGTTTAGGTATATTTGAAAAAGATGAAATTGTTTTCAATTTTCGCCTAAGAAATCTTGCTTCCGGTAATAAGAACTCCACCCAATTCGCAGCCAAGCTCCGCCCATCGTTCTGTGGCTCAGGAATTGAAGCATAAGGGATACATGGCTCAGGCTCCCACTGAGGCCACCAATAGGGAACGTTCCTCACCATATTGAAACGTCGATGCCACCGAATGTAAATAATCGGTGAACGTTTTAGCAACCTGCAAAATGAATGAATAAAATTAGTACATAAAAAAAACAGAAGAGGAAGGGATTCGAACAAGATTGATTGCGATCATAACTTCAGAGAGTAAAGAGTTATATAAGCTCATAAGCTTATGGTAGTGGAGAAAAGTAGTGCAATAACACTTATTCTGTTGTCTGTATTTTTTAGATCGTTCTTGAATTGTATTTATCTATTTGATTTCTCTCATTTTTGTTTATCGTGATCCTTCATTTTGTTTTCCACTACTGGATATTTATCACAGCAATCTTTACTTGTTGCTCATGGTTTGCATACAACACTCTGGCTTTTTACAGTGGAATTATGAACTGTCCTGAACCCAGGGATTATGAGATTTTTGGCAACAATGTGTTTCATAATTGCATTTTTTATTCCATTTTATTGCCTTTTTCAGAGCGTGTTCCACCGTCATTTTTTAATGAATTCAGCTTGCAATTTATACTTTGAGTTTCATTATCAATATAACCAGAGTGTTAGTGCGTATTTTATCATGGGNTGTCGAGTCACGTTCACTTCATTGATAGAGTTCGGTGTATACATAATTTTTTATTGTCCTTCTAGTGCTGTTTGGTTCTAGATAAATCTTCAAACTTTCCCTACAGCGAACTCGTGAGAGTGCGACATACAGTTGTCCATGATTAAAAACATCCTTACGAAGATCAATACCAATTTTTTCGAACGTTTGTTCTTGTGATTTATTAATTGTCATAGCGAAAGCGATCTTTATTGGGAACTGCCGACGCTTAAACGTGAACGGGAAATCATTCTCAGAATATAAACTTATACGATGGATGAATGCGTTGTTCCCTTTGTGATCCCCGGTTAAAATCTCACAGCGTAAAACATTACGGCCGAGTTCGAGAACGAGTAATCTAGTGCCGTTGCATAATCCTTCATCAATGCTCATGTTTCTAATCAGCATAACGATACTATATTTCCGAAGCCTTAATTGATGGGGAGGTAGACCCGAAGGGGATAGAGTATTCAGATATTCAGTCAATATCGTTCCTGCATATTCACCGTTTTCTTTTTCTTCGATAGTATCTATACTTGTATAGTTACACTCAGTATTCTCATCCAACAGATCTACGACTCTCAAATTTATTTCGTCGACATCAACATTTCTTGCAGATAATATTGCACATTTCGCTGCTTCTTTGTATTTCCTATCCTTCAACAACTTTCCATAGATATCTTCAACAATGTCGTCATCTGGATTGTTCAAACAGCACTGAGGAATGCGCAAATTGTCCCGTGAATCATTCAACTTGCCATCTCCCACATCTAATAAAAATTTGGCGAATTCTTGCTCCCCTGGCAACACTCTCATATTTTCAGTTAATGATCGAGTATGAAAGTTATTCCACAACCTACTGTATTTGATAGACAGATTTACCGTTTCACTCCGCGAACCATGGACATTAACTGGTAAAAGTTGACGGAAATCACCACCAAGAATGAATATTTTCCCACCAAATGATTGATTATTATTCATAATATCTCGGAGTAATCGATCTGCAACATCTAATGCATAACGCGGAGCCATCGGCGCTTCGTCCCATATAAAAACATCAGTATTTTTCAAATTATTTGCTTTTTTCGATTGAACTGTAAATGTCGAAGTAGAATCTCCATAGAGAGGAACTGGTAAACCAAAGGTTTTGTGTACTGTTCTTCCTCCAGGGAGTAGAATTGCAGCGATACCTGTGAATGCCATGGTACTAACGTTTTTTCCTCTGCTTTTCACCAAATAGAATAACGTATTGTAGATGAAAGTCTTACCTGAACCACCAGGGCCGTCAATGTATATACAGTTCCTATCACTTCCATTATCAAGAGTGTTTAATACATCATCAACAATCAGCTTTTGAGTTGTATTCAGCTGTCCATATAGCTCCATCCCTAGATTGAGGTTATCTACCGAGAGCGTGTCCATGTCATTCTCTGTAATATTTTGCACAGGTTCCATACCCCGAAAATTTGAAATATCGTGGCCTTCAAGAGATAGTAAATGGGCAATGGCGCGGTACGCTTTTCTATTAGCAGCATCTGCGATCATATTTCGGGAATAATCTTCTGAAAGTTTTCCTTTAAATTCTTCCCACAATTGGTGCGGGTGAAGAGGATTACAATGAATCAAGATTCTTACAAAAAGACGTCGAAGCTGCACCGGCATCATCCATTGAGCTGCTTCATCGATGGCATTCCGCCATTCATTATCATCTTCAATGAGACCCAAAGATAAGCAAGCATCTGTAAAAGTTTGACATACCATGCCGTCCACCGTTCTCAAATTCTCGAAGCTCTTAGCGCCTTTCACATGTAGTAAGAGAAGCCTGAGATGGAACAATTCAGTTTTGCATGGATTCACCGAATACATACGTCCAATGGCATTGAACCAATTACCACGTGGCACCCACGTTTTCTTCTTCTGACCATTAGTCACTACATCTTTATATGTATAATGAGTCGGAATATCGGAATACGTATATTGGTGGGCTGCAGGATCTCTAGCATTCAATCTGAAATATTCAATCAGCGTTGATGTGCCGTTCATTGCTGTTCTGATCGAGTCTTCATTCATATCTTGAGGGAGGATCACCGTATGCTCATTTGGTAGATGAACAGCTAATCTGATAACAGGATGACTTCTCCCTTGCATTTTCTTATCACAAATATGCCAATATGCTTCATTGGGCCCGACATATCTAGCTTCAACATGATCTTGTATTTCATCTCGATTTATGCCTTCAGGCTCTTCATTCGGGTTATCAGCTGATGCGGTGGACACTCTGATTGAGGCGGCATCATGGCCCTTATAGATATACTTATAAAGATATTTGGGTGCATCAACACTTGCGACAACTTCCACATTGATGTGGCAGTCAAATATGGTAGATAAAAGGGGGCAATATGGTACAACCCATTGATTATCTACCATTCGTCCGCGAGGTAGCTGATATTGGCGTCCAGTATTTCTCCTGCAATATGTTGGATGACTACGAGCATCTAATTTCGTTTCTGATTGAAATGCCTTTGGAAAACTTTTCGAACACTTACCATCTCTGAAACACCAATCGCCACAAGGACCGTGTATCATGTGCTTCAGTACAATCTTGTGCAGATCGGGATATAAATCTGGATCAGGAATTTCAGCCGAGACAATCTTATTAATTGCTTCAGGATTCGATAGCTTAACTTTCAATGTTACCAATAAATGTACGTGCAGCAATCCTCGTTTCTGAGATTCAATAGTATACACATAAGACGTTACTTCCCCAAAAATATTTTTTTTGAAAATCAATTCAAATAAATGTTTCAATTTCATATTGAATACACGACTACAAATATCGGGCCTGTCTGACGTTTGAAAGTTTGCTCCAAGATTTTCTTTAATTTCAATCCAGTTAGGATTACATGTCATTGTGATGAAGAGATCAGGTTTCCCAAATTTCCGTACTAATGTCATAGCATCCTGATAATTTTGCATCATGTTTCTTGGTGATCCTGAAAAAGTCGAAGGCAGGATTATCATTTTCCCCACTTGAGTGTCCCTAGCATCTGCAACACTTTGTAAGTAATCTGCTAAACCGGAATAGGATTCAGCACGTATATCTTTTTGGTGGAATCGAAGATAATCTAAGCGATCCTTTTCTACTTTAACGTAACTATCAACCAGCCATTGTTGAAATAAGCGTCGACCTGATATTATTGGATTGAAATCATCATCTCTAATGGCCATCCTATACCTAGTATAAGCCTCCCTCGTCACACGAGTTCTGGCTTTTCTCAACCCATGCACGTGGTTGTCATCAGTATTGCTAATCATCTTGAGTTTTTGATGCCAGCCGAAGGTACCATGTGGGAAGAATAATGGATATACCCATAGTTCGACTTTAGAGTCCATCTTGCTCACAAATTGAAGCTCTTTATTCTCCTTGACTCGCACTGTCACATAAGACTCAGGGATATCCCCATCCGCAGTCGTAGAAAAAACTGCAGCTACTTCGTTTGAGCGTTGAACATTGTACCTGTTGCGATCAAGATGTTCTCCTGATTCAAATATCAGATGGAGCTCATTTCGTTGTTGATGGTTCTGATCAGAATTACGTTGATCACATAATTCTTCACTCATCATCTGATAAGACTTGGCGAATCCATTGTAACGTCGCATTGTTTGATCAATTATTTTCAACACGTCACGATCCAAAGCACCATTCTGACTATGTACACTATCAACTGCTTCTTCTGAATCAACTATGAATAGTTGTCCATAAGAAGGTAATTCGTTGAGACGCGGATAAACTGATGTATTTATTTGATAGTAAATTTGACCTTGAATTTTAAAACAAAATGGACCTGGTCTAGTGTTATTGAAATTCACTAAGTTAGCGTTGAAGGAAGCAAAAGAAAAAGAATTATTATATGCTCGAATGCGTTCTTGGAATGAGGCAGATTTTGGGTGTGCGCCATTGAAGAGAGACAATAACTCATCAGGGAATGGAGGCAATGAATCCAATTTGACCTTTCCGTACAAACAGCAGTCGTAGAAAGAATTTTTCTTTTTTGGAACCGTTTCGCACTGAAAATGTTTTGCATTGCAATGTTGACAAATTTCAGTCATTTGGGCACCGTAATGTAGGTGGAAATCATTTAGGTTAACTGCTGCTGAAATTATCCGATCATCATCAGCTTCAGAAGCCTGTGAGGCCTGAGAGAAATTCTCCTCTACAGAAAGTGGAGATGGTACAGAGTCGGCAGCAGTTGATTGATTAGATCTACACGCATCTTTGATCACTGAGTTTTCTACTTGCACTCGCTTTTTTCCATGTTGCGTACATCGATATTGTCTTTGGTACTCTTGTTTCCTTCTTTTTCGTTCTTCCTCTTCCTCTGGTGTGCGAATAATTTTTCGTCGTCCCATTTTCTTGTGATAATATTGCTAATGTTGGCTTTGAAGATACAAGTCTAGTCTACAATAAACATATTATACAAAATGAACAACTTTCAATATACAGATATCAGTCCCACTGATTGGGGTTTATTACCTCTTTTGTTATTATCTGGATCCTATTTAATAATAGTCAAGTAAATAGATGTTTTCTTTTTTATTCGAATGTAAATCAATTGCAGAATCAATCGTTAACATCACAACGGATCAAGCAAATCATCAATGTCATCAGAACATAATCATCATCAAATCTCATCTTATCAGATAATCGGATCCGATCGAGTTAAACATCAAATTCGCCAATAAATCAAACAAAATCAGAAAAAAGATGTTTTCAGTAGTCAGCTGGAAAAGATGTTTTCTTTTCTAATCAATGTCAATCATTGCAGGATCAATTGTCAATATCACAACAGATCATCAGTCAAATCATCAATAACATTAGAACATAACCATCATCAAATCTCATTGAACTCATCAAACAATCAATCAAATCTAGTAAGCCCAAATAACAAATGTATCCGAAAGTCAATCAATTAGATCAAATAAAGCTAACTATCAAATTATGCAATGATTAAGACAGAATCAGACAAAAAGGTGTTTTCAATGGTCAGGTGAAAAGATGTTCCCTTTTGTAGTCAAATGTTAATCAATTGTCATTATCACAACGGATCAACCAAATCATCAATGTCATCATCATCATGCTCATCATCAACTTTCATCAAACACACTGAACAATTAATCAAATCCAGCAACTCCAAATGACAAATGTATTGGAAAATCAATTAATTAGATTGAATCAAGTTCAAGTATCGTAAGTCAACTATTAAATTCTCCAATAAATGGGACAGAATCAGATCAAGTGAAGACACTTGGTGGTTACGGGAGAACGGGTGAAATAATTATGCAAGACGAAACTTATCACATCCGTATATTTAAAATCAATCAGCAATAATTCGATACGAAGCTCAATTCATTTAACGACTCTTACTTCAAGCTATCCAGTGGAGTGCTCTCGGAATCTGAAACATAAAAATTATTTTTTTAATTTCCCGAAATGTCTCAACATTCAATTTTATTATGAAAAATAGAAAATGGCAATGGAATACGATGTACTTTCATTCATTAGAAGATTTTTTTCTTTTAGATAAATACACAGAATTATTCTACTGCAGGTTATATCAGTTTTTTTCGATTCAATTGAAAAATTCTAGCAGACAACTGTGCTGTTCTTTCAATGAAAAATATGAAATCGAAATTTCTGGGCTCAATTTTTAGCTATTTCTTGGTAAATTTTTTCAATCGAAAAAGAAGAAAAATAGAATAGAATAAACTTGGAAAATTCCTGGAATGTCTCGGTAGAAAAAATAGTGAAGAAAAGTGACATTCTATGACCCGTCGATGATCCCTATTGAACAATTTCATTTCTCCGCTCTCTCCAGGCCATCACGCGGTTCTTAGCAATTTCTTGGTTGTAGTGGAAAATAAATTGTGCCTTGATGAGGAGTGGATACACCACTCGAAACGTTGGCAACAGTAAAAAGTTCGTTTTGGAGAAATTTTTTAAGAGATGAAATTGCTAACGTGATGTCCTGGAGAGAGAGGAGAAATGAAAATGTTCGAATTGACTGTTGGAATCATGAATTTTCTATCTCTATTAGAAATTTTCCATTAGAAAAAAAACGGCAGACTACAAAATTAATAGTAATTTTTTGAATAGAAGTTTAATGCTAATCTAATTGGGTTTTCTATAGAATTCATTATGGTTTTCAATAAAATTTTGGTGTATGCGATACTTTGTATTGGATATTCTATTAGCTTTCAAATCGCTGGAAAAATTTACAGACAGATTTTTGCGTTTTCATTCAATGAAAATTTACAATGGAATATATCCTATAGAAAAAATGAATGAAGTTCGATTATTCTGTACAATTTATTTATTTTAGCCTCGGCTCAATTTTTACGTTTTCGTTTTCTGTCATCAAAAGAAGATGAAAATAGAGTGAAAAAATTCTAGGAGATTCAATAAGTTGTTTCATAGAATTTGTGATCTTGTCTGTCAAAAATTCTATTAGTACTCCATCTGCAAGTTTTTTTCGATGGAAAATCTTCTACAGAAAAAATCGATTGAATTCAATTTTTCTATAGGAGTCCCGCAATTTCAAATCTCTCTTTTTTTTAATGAGAAAAGAAAAAAATAGAGTCAAACAAGCCTGCAAAATTTGTTTCAGAGTATCAATATAGAAAATATATTAATGGAAATAGATGTGTCATAACTTTGTAAACATGAAATCAAATTGATTTTTACTATAAAATTGTTCTTCTCGAATATTCTCAGATCAAAATTCCCTATTGAATTTAGGAAAAATGCAAAGAAAAATTCACAGAAAAGTCTTCTCAGTATAGAACGAAACTTCAATTTTTGCAGAATTTTTTGGGATCGTGGCGGAAATGGCTGGCTAAGTTGTTATAATATAATGAATTCTATATAAAAATTTTATGGAAATTTTTAACTAAAAAATGTCATATCATGTGAAATCATGAAAATATCTTTGAATGTTTTGAGAATGAACATACGTGCTCGATAATTCAGAGGATAGACGATACAACTCTTCCACGAGAAATATTATGATTGAGGTGATGTTCGATGAAATCATCAACTGGGTGACCGGAATCAACTGAGTGATGTCCACAGAATCTGAAATTATGATTATATTTACTCGGATGATAATACATAATTAGGCTACCTTTTTTAATGAATTTAACACAGCGTATACTTACGTGATGATTACGAATCACAATCACATATTGAATGGTAATTCTAGAATTATACTTTATGCATGCAAATCCTCAATGTATAATGAAACAATAGTGTTGCCACCAGCGAAAAATCAGGAATCAGATCTTTCTTACCTCTAGGACATGAGTCAGTAAGGGGGATGGCGTAGATTTTATTTGCTTGAAAATAGTCAATAAAACAAAAAGCTGTGGATATCACTCGAACCTCAACTGCATCATCCTTCACTTGAAGAAAATTGTTAATTGTTCTTGAGAAATGAATTGATTGGGGGGAAAAGTGGATAATAAGTATTTCGGCAATCAAACTGCAGTGCCGTACTTTGAGCACAGATATACTATGTGGTATCCTTCCAGCCTTGATGTATAAGAAATTTCTTACTGACAGTGACTTATCTAATTGTAGATTAAGAAAGCATTCCCCTCAAAATACTTTTGATAAATATATATAGTGATATTGTTAGACGGATTCGAAACCTCAGAGGAGAGTACATGAAGTACCCATTTCCATCAGATCGGTACAAATTGGTTTTTGCTTTGGACAATGGCCGTGAAATCACAGTGGAAGTTGAGGCCCTCAATGAAGAAGCAAAGAGAGTAGAAGATATGCTTCGAAATGATCAGGCTCCTTCTATCGAACTTTCAGAGAAATTCGCTTATAAATCACGATTGAGAAATTAGTTGAATTTTTTTTTTAATTTTCCAGGTCATTAAAATTATGGGTTGTGGAAAAACACCATGCATTTCAGGAAATCGGCTAGAAACTCTCTTGAAAAAATTACACATTGAAACTTAGACAATTATTATTGCCTTCAGATAAAATTTTCCCTGTTGCTTTAATATGTATTAACAATAAAAATAAACCTAAAACATTGAGAATAATTCACGCAATTTAGATTATTTCTGGGAAAATCTTCCCTCTTTGTTAAATTTGTTAAATTAGTTGAATTTCTAGAAATTTTCAAGAATTTTAAAGAAAGAAGAGGAACTCAAGAAGTCTCGGGAGAATTCCCCGAGTTTCCAGAATTTGTCACCAAATTCGAGAAACTTCCAGAAATTTCTAAATGATTCCAACATTACTGATAATTTTGGAAAAACTCAAACAACTTTTAGGTATTCCGAAAAAATTGGAGAAGTTTACATGGACGTATCTACGTATATCTTTTATGAATATTTCCTTACCAAAGTCTACCGAATCATATGAGTCCATTGAAATATAGATCTGAAAATGATTTTGCATAACTCACTTTTTCCTGGAGTTTCTTCCACTATATTTACAGTAAAATTGAGCATCTTATCACTGATACAAAACCATTTAAACTGAATATGAAATTATATTTATTTTATTGAATGGTCAATACTGAAGATACAGTACAGATGATACAAATAGACAGTGGAGGAACCACTGTGATGAATTCCTGACAAATAGAATAGAACATCTACCTTTCAATCAATTCAATCAGTTTCCAAGTATCAATCACTCATTACTCGGATGAACTTAGTCGATCAACAAATAAAACTCGACTCTTCTCCCAAGAATTGAATGGTCAGTAAAAAAAATCATATGAAGATTGTAATAACTGAACAAAAAATCAATTAAACGTGAAAAGCGGTTTCCACTTCTCATTTTCTTTTAATTTGAAACCATTCTCCCAACAGAAATGCCTCAAACAATCAGAGACGAATATTTCCTGACGCAGAAAAACTTGAATGATTGTTGAAAAAAATATATATATATCTCTTTTGTAATGCAAATTAGTAGAGAAAATGAGTTTAATTAAATGGGCAGTAGAAGAAAAAGAATTCCTTAAGTCATTCGAACTCAGGAATGAAACCTATGCAGCATCCTGAAGATCAATTCGTTCAATTATTGAAATGATCTCTTCGCTCTCAGAAAGTATCGAAAATTGAATGAAAAATGGTAAATAATGGTTTCATCCGAAACCAACTCAAACAATCTCGCCTTTAGCCTTTCGTTACGCATAACTAAATTCGAAGATTACATTATGCTTCTGGCTCACTGACATCTACCTCTTCATCTACTGGTCGAATTTCCTAATGATTGAAACAGAAATAGATTGGAAGTTAATGTGGGAGTGCAGAGAATGAACGCTCGTTGTGATCTCAACTTGTCAATTACTTTTCGAACATTCATCGTGACTCGTAGCAGTTGTGCAGGGAGCATACGCTCACCTTCTGCTACCACAGAAATTTGTGCTCCTGTTGATGATTTTATAAACAAACGATTTGGAATCTGTGGTTCTTCCATTACTTGTCCACGTACTTCGACAGTATCTCCTCTGCTGAAATCTTCAATCAATTGACCTTCAGTTGCCACTCGCACTATTATTTTCTTGAGACCATCA